>NW_021147085.1:11031-25000 GCF_002837175.3 Physeter macrocephalus
TTCTTTCATGTGTTTGTTGGCAATCTGTATATCTTCTTTGGAGAAATGTCTGTTTAGGTCTTCTGCCCATTTTTGGATTGGGTTGTTTTTTTGATATTTCATTACCACTTTTTAAATTACATTAATTGGGCTTCCCTGGTGGCACACAGTGGTTAAGAATTGCCTGCCAATGCAGGGAACACGGGTTCGAGCCCTGGTCTGGGAAGATCCCACATGCTGCGAAGCAACTAAGCCCATGCGCCACAACTACTAAGCCTGTGCTCTAGAGCCTGTGAGCCACAACTACTGAAGCCTGTGCGCCTAGAGCCCATGCTCCGCAATAAGAGAAGCCCTCGCAATGAGAAGCCCGCACACTGCAACAAAGACCCAACTCAGCCAGAAATAAAATAAATAAAATAAATTTATTTTAAAAAATAATAAATTACATTAATTTTTATTCTTTGTTGGAGTAACACAGATATACAATGTTGTGTTGTTGTGGGTATAGAGAATCTTTTTCCTTTAAACATTTACATATATCTATGCCTCTTTGGCTTCTTTTCCCATATAGGTTATTAGAGTTGATAGCTCTTCCTTGGTATACGTAAGTCCTTGCTCCATATCTTTTTTTTTTTTAATTTATTTTATTTATTTATTTTTGGCTGCGTTGGGTCTTTGTTGCTGTGCTCAGGCTTTCCCTAGTTGCGGCGAGCAGGGGCTACTCTTCGTTGCAGTGTGCGGACTTCTCATTGCTATGGCTTCTCTTGTTGCGGAGCATGGGCTCTAGGTGTGTGGGCTTCAGTAGTGGTGGTGTGTGGGCTCAGTAGTTGTGGCTCACAGGCTTTGGAGTGCAGGCTCAGTAGTTGTGGCGCACGGGCTTAGTTGCTCCGCAGCATGTGGGATCTTCCCAGACCAGGGCTTGAACCTGTGTCCCCTGCATTGGCAGGTGGATTCTTAACCACTGTGCCACCAGGGAAGCCCTCCATATCTTTTTTATATGAAATCATTTGAATTTATTAATCCCATCCTCCTAATTAATCCCCGACCCCTTCTGTCCACTTTGATAACCATACATTTTCTTTTTAAATCCCTGAGTGTGTTTATGTTTTCTCAATTATTTCAATGGTGTTTATTTTTAGACTCCACTTGTAAGTGATATCATGATATTTATCTTTCTGATTCTGACTTACTTTACATAATATGATTACCTCTAGGTTTATCTATGTTCCAGCAAATGGCATTATCTTATTCTTTTACATGGCGGAATGATACCATTGTGTACATGTATCACATCTTTTTTATCTGTTCATCTGTCTGTGGACATTTTGTATGTCTCCACATGTTCGGTATTGTAAATGGTGCTGCAGTGCATGCTCGGTTGCAT
The DNA here is from genome assembly GCF_002837175.3 of Physeter macrocephalus. Lineage (NCBI taxonomy): Eukaryota > Metazoa > Chordata > Mammalia > Artiodactyla > Physeteridae > Physeter > Physeter macrocephalus. The sequence goes on from NW_021147085.1 coordinate 12,395, forward strand.
GTGTCTTTTTGATTTCCGGTATTCTCCGCATATAGTCTTAGGGGTAGCGCTGCCAGATCATATGGTAGCACTATTTTTACTTTTTAAACGCAGTTCCATAATGTTCTCTGTAGTGGCTGTTACCATTTACATCCCACCATCACCATAAAAGGGTTTCCTTTTCTCCATACCCTCTATACCATTGATTCATTGTCAATTTTTGATAATGGTTATTCACAGCGGTGCCAGTGATCCCTCGTGTAGTTTTGATTTGCATGTCTCTGCTAATTGCTATGTAGAGCATGTTCTGATGGGCTGTTTTTGTTCATAATCAGTGTTGAGTAGAATTTACCTGTCGAAATTGCCTTCTGGAAAGAGTGCCATGTCTTCAATTATTTTCGAACTTTTAGGCCTGGATCTTTTTTGAGGGCAAGTATCATTTAGAGCCCAGCAGTCGCTGTGAATATTAAGTGCCCATAAGCAGTCATTTTGAGGTTGCTGTTGAGGGAAACGGCCACAAGGCGGCAGAATTTCTGGGGCCCAACTCTGGTTGTCCTTGCAACCAGAGCGTTAGGGGAAACCCTGTTTGTGGCTTGTAAATTGGAGAGCAATGTGCCATAACAAACACCCAAATCTTGTGTCTCATTACCAATTCTTTAATTTGATTAATTTTTACTTTTTATTGGAGTAACAATGATATACAAGGTTGTGTACGTTGCGGGTTGACAGAATCATTTTCATTTATACATATACGTATATCAATGTATGTTCGGCTTCTTTTCCCATATAGGTTCTTAGAGAATGTTGATAGCCCTTACTTGGTATACATAGATCCTTGTAGAATATCTGTTTTATATGTAATAGTTTTTATTTGTTAATCCCGTCCTCCTAATTTATCCCTTGTCCCCTTCTGTCCCCTTTGGTAACCATATGTTTGCTTTTTTTTTTTTTTTTTTTTGTGGTATGCGGGCCTCTCGCTGTTGTGGCCTCTCCTGTTGCAGAGCACAGGCTTCGGACGCGCAGGCCCAGCGGCCATGGCTCACGGGCCCAGCTGCTCCGAGGCATGTAGGATCTTCCTGGACCGGGGCACGAACCCGTGTCCCCTGCATCGGCAGGCGGACTCTCAACCACTGCGCCACCAGGGAAGCCCCATATATTTGCTTTTTAAGTCCCTGAGTCTGTTTATGTTTTCTAAATTATTTCAATGATAAGTATTTTTAGATTCCAACTATAAGTGATATCATATAATATTTGTCTTTCTGATTCTGACTGACTTCACTTAGTATGATTATCTCTAGTTTTCTCTATGTTCCTGCAAAGGGTATTATTTCACTCTTTTACGTGGCGGAGTCATATACCATTGTGTACCTGTATCACATCTTTTTTATCTGTGCATCTGTCCATGGACATTTTGTATGTCTCCACATCTTGGGTATTGTAACTGGTGCTGCAGTGCACGCTTGCGTGCACATGTCTTTTGGAATTCTGGTTCTTTTGTGTATATTCTTAGGGGTAGCAATACTGGATCATATGGTAGATTTTTTTTTTTTACATTTTAAAGGCACTTCCATAACGTTCTCTACGGTGGTTGTTACCATTTCCATCCCACCAGCACCATAAAATGATTTCCTATTCTCCATGCCCTCTCCACCATTTATTCATTGGAAAGTTTGGTGATGGTGTTTTAGACCAGTAGAAGCAGATCCCTCGTTTTAGTTTTGATTTGCATGTGTCTGCTAACTGCTATGTCGAGCATATTTTCATGGGCTTTTTTTCTTCAAAAACAGTGTGAGTAGAATCTACCTGTTGAAATTGCCTTTTTGATAGTCTGCCCTGTTTTCAATCATTTTGAACAGTTACCCTTGGACATTTCTTAGGGAAGGTATTATTTAGAGCCCAGCAGTCCTTGTGAATATCATTACCCATAAGCAATCTTTTCGAGGTTGCTTTTGTGGGGAACGGCCACAAATAGCAGGATTTCCTCAGGCCCAACTGTGGTTATCCCGGCAACCAGAGCCTTAGGAAAAATCCTCTTTGGCCTTTGTAAGTTAGAGTGGAATGTACCAGAACATACACCCAAATCGTCTCTCTCATTATCATTTTTAAATTAGATTAATTTTTATTTTATTTGGAGTAACATTGATATACAATGTTGTGTATTTTGTAGGAAAGAGAATCTTCTCCGTTATGCATGTACATATATCTATGCATCTTTTGCTTCTTTTCCCATACAGGTTATTAGAGAGCATTGATAGCCCTTCCTTGGTGTACATAGATACTTGTTGAATATCTGTTTTATATGAAATAGTTTGTATTTGTTAATCCCATCATCCTAATTTATCCCTTGGCTTCTTTTTTTTTTTATGGTATTCTTGGAAAGGTTTTTTACTGTATTTTTATTTAAGGTATAACTCTAAATTATATAATTATAAATTTTACCTATTGTATTGCATGGTTCTACCTATTTTGACAAATGTATATAGTTATGTAAAAACCACCACAATCAAGATATAGAACAATTTCATTATGCTAGGAAATTCTCCCATACTCACTTGTAGTCAGTCCCTCCCCCACTTCATAGCCACTGATCTATTTTCTGTCCCTATAGTCTTATCTTTACAAGAATATTATATAAGTGGAGTCATACAGTATACATTCTTTTGAGCCTGGCTTCTTTCACTTAGGGTACTATGTTAGAGAATCATTGTGTGCCCTTTGGTAACCATATATTTGGGTTTTTTTGTGTTTTTTTTTTTTGTTTCTTTTATTCAAGACCCATTTATTCTCTAGTTCTGCCCACATGGAGACACCTTCCTTGAAAAGGCGTTAAATCCTTCCGTTCACTTTAACACCTTGTGCTGAAAACACGTGTTCCAAGTTTTCAACTATGAGATCCACATTCTTAAAGCAATAATCTAGATTTCTCCCCTCTGATGGGGGGAGATGACCCAAACACAGCGAAGAACAGCTCAGGACTGTGAGCTCTGCTTGCCCAGAAGACTTTGCAGCTCCCCTGCCCAGCCGGCTGGAGCCAGGATTAGGGCCTTGAGACGAGGAGCACCTGCTGGGCTGCCGCCACTGCCACCGGCCCCCTAACTCCTGTCCTCTTCACTGGCTTGCTGTCACCTCTAGTTTCCCTGGAGTTTGGGGATTCCAGACGGTCTCTGCTCACACTTCTGCATCACACCTGCTGCCTCAGCACTGCTGATCCACACCAAGGGGGAAGAGCACACAGAATGGCTTTTCAACACACCAACGTTCCACACAAAAGTTATTTTATAAGCCTGCAGGTTCTTTTTCATCAGAGGACATTCCCAAGGCCATGACTTCCCCCGGCTCCCCACTGCCCTTGCCGGCAGACTGGACGTGTGTGGCCGTGGCCACCGTGCTGAGTCGGGCACACCTCCCTGGCTCCACTCAGGCGCACTCTCCTGGAGAGCTGAGGGCGGTGCCCTGGGCTCATCAGCAGGATCTGTCCTGAAGCCAGTCCGAGAGTGACAAGAGCCACACCTGCAGGTCTATTCCACTGACCAGCCGCACAGGACCGAGCTGGGCCCACGGACCTTGGTCTGGATTGTGTTGGCTGGTCATTCTTGCCTAGGTTCACAGACCAACAGCCAGTGTCCTTCCTTTCCTGCTCATCACTGCACCAGCGGCTCACTCCTACCTGCTGCCGTCACACGCCTGGCAGCCTCGTGTTCCGGGGCCAGCCAAGAACTGAGACCCCCGCAGGCCCCTAGCTCCCAGCAGGCAAATTCCCCATTAAACTACTGCTGCCTAGCCGTGTTCTCGAGGCTTCAGAGCCGGGAAAGTGCGGAGAGCATAGCAAGCCGCGGTGCCCCCATCTCCGGACCTGCGATGCTCCGCGGAGGCGCCGGAACCTCGTCGCACCGCACCCCCCGCCCCAACACAAGCGACCTCTGCGCCCGCCTGTCCCGAGGACCTGGGCGCACCTCCGGCCACCGCGACCCTGGACGGAGGCGCGGGCGCAGGGCTCGGCCGGCGGCGGGCGCTGGGGCGGGCGGGGATCCCGGCTCCGGCCCCGAGGCTTCGCGGACCCGCCAAGCCCACCTCGGTCCCCACCACCCGGAAAGCTGTATGTAACTTTTTAATACCATTTTCTAGTAAAAGGATCCAGAGCGCTTTGAAGAAATGGCTGACACTAGGACTGAGACAGTAAATATATGAGCCAGGCCAATCTTGAATCTTGTATCAGAAAGTAAGGAAGTACCAAGAAAACAAATCCACAGGATGAAATGATGTCAAAGGAAAACAGGAGCCAATGGAAAGAGCTCTCAATAGCCAAAGTGGGAATGAACTTAGCAGCCAAATCTGGATTGCTGGATAATAACACAAAGTTTAAAAAATAAAAATAAATAAACTATCCATAGGTGTCCATGTTGGTAAAAATAAGTAACTGCATAGGGTTTTTTATGAATGGGGTTGAATAGAAATCTCCTATGTAGAAGAATTCCAAATAATTGATGTAGACACTCAGCCATCCACGGAGTGTGGAGGTGGAGCTAACTCCTGCCTCCATAGGTGCTGGTTCCCAGTGTGACTTCCTCCTAAAGAAGACACACAGTATGGAAATGGGAAAAATATTAACTTCATTGTGGGGAAATCTGACAAGCACTACCTCAGGTAGGTGACCAAAGTTAATATTAACAGTGATAAGTTGCCTTGAGAGCCTGTTCCCTTGATATAAAGTGATGAGAAATCACTTTACCTCTGTGATCTGCTTGCTCAAAACCCATAACTCAAGCCTAATCATGAGAAAAACACCAAGTAAATCCCAGCGCAGGACAGTCTACAAAATACCTGACCAGACCTCCTCACCAATGTCAGTGTCACAGAAACAAGGAGAGTCTGAGAAACTGTGAAAGCCCAGAAGGGCCTAAACAGGCATGACGACTAAATGTCACGTGATACCCTGGATGGCATCCTGGAAGACAAAAAGTTAGAATGAAGGAAACCTAAATGAAATATGGACTTCAGTTAATAATAAGTTATCGATATTTGTTCATTAATTGTGACAGTTCTGTAGAAAATACTCTCTTGCAGTGTGATCTGGTCTCTCGCCAATCCTTTGTCCTGCTTTGGGGTGGCCCCATTCACAGGAACAGTCTCTCTCACTGCATCCAGGGCCTCCTAGAGCAACTCCAGGCTGATACCACTCAATGTCGATTTTACCAGAAAGGGTCTCTCCTTCCCATGAAAAGCCATGGTCTAAAATGCCTTTGGCTTGGGTCACATTCTCATTCTTGAACCCATCAGAGCACCAAGAGGATAGAACATAGGATTGGCTAGACGTGGATCAGAAGCCCATCTTCATTGTGGGTGGAATGTGGGGTCTGCCCTCTGGAAATGTTTGCATTGGAAGCAGGTAACAAGCAGTTCCCCCAAGGAAAGCTGAGCTGCTGGACTTGGCCATGAGAACAGATACCCAGTCAGGGAAAGCAGCTGCTTCTGTATCACTGACAGATCACTGCACAGCTGTGGAATCTGAAGCCCAAAGAAGGAAGGGGTTCAGTTAGGGTCAGGAGCTGCAGCCACCCATCCATGGCTCTTGCTGTTCTCCCTTGATGGCAAAAAGCTCTTCCACTTGCTAAAATAGCAACTTTGCTGTTGGTGGTAAACTCCAGGCTCTTGCTTTGGGCATCGGGTCCTCACATCAGAGACTGGCCCTGATTGCCCGTGTGCCTCAAAAGGCACACAGACTTCATTCATGTCCCTGCTGGTGGGAGCCCAGGAGTCACACCTGCCCCCTGGCTACATTAATCACCCATTCCTGAAGAACACAATTGCTCATTTTCCAGTCTCTTCTCTCTCCTTTACAAAGAGCAGAGACCAAATGCTGGGTGGTAAGTAAACTCTTGCTCAGTGAAGCAGTGGGAGCTTCAAGGGTTATTCCATGCCACACAATCCACAGTTGGCAAGCTTTCTGGAGGACACAGGGGCTGAGCCCTAAACTCACATGGCTCACTGAGACCATGTGGCCTCAGTGAGAAACTGCCCATTGGGAGGCCCAGTGGCCCCCGTATCTTTGAGTCTTAACGAGTGTGAGTGTCAAAGTTTATTACAACTGGAAAGCCAAAGAATTTTAGGGTAATAGTCTGCTGTTTGGATGTTGTGGCCAGGGCCACACTCCATGTTTGGAGGATTATTACCTCTCTTGGCCGGCTTCGAGGCTGTGAGGGAAGAGACACTTCTCTCAATCACATGGATGCAGGGAACTGAAACATCCAGGGGGATGTCTACGCTGCCCAGGTAGCTGTTCAATTGCACAGCTACATGGTCGGCTCAGTAATTGGCAACAAGAGCTTGACAGGGCCCAGGCTGGCCTGAGCTGGAGAACCACACATGCCTGCCTGGATGCTCAGAGGTCAAGGGCTATCCTGTCTGAGACTTGATTTTCTACTGATGCCCGCTCAGATGGGACAAAGGATTCATCAAGTCACAGGAGGGCCTCAGCAGCCCTCAAAAAGGCAGCACCTGAGGGTCAGCCAGTCACTGCACCCAGTCCTGAATAAATCCGCACATGTCTTCTGAGTGCCCTCGCGTCAGAGCTGTGCTGGAACTTAGGACTGCCCAGGCAGAGTGGGGCCAGCACTATCCGTTCCAGGCAGGAGGGAAGGCTGACAGAAACTGCTTGATTTCTGATGCCCTCCACAACCCCTGACTGAGGTTGAGTTGGATTCGAAACAGAGACAAGTACAGACATTCATTCTTCTCTCAGAGCCCAAGACTAGGGGGCAGAAACACAATGATACAGCTCACCTACCTGACTAATGTGTGAGCCTGGGAGAATAATGTCCATCCTGGAAGCCTCAGAGAAGGAGAAGGGGGATGAGGATGGGTTATGCTTAAACCTAAATCTAACCCTAACACCACAGCCTATAACCCTAACCCCTAACCTATAACCCTAAACCTAACAACCCTAACCTTGGACTCTAGACCCTTGATCCTGACACCTAAACTCTAATCTCTGACCCTGACCCTTTAACCATCACCCTCTATCCTGATTCTCCAACTCTGACCATAATCCTAACCCTAACCCTGACCCCTAAGCCCTGACACTGACTCTGACCACTAAGCCCTGACACTGACTCTGACCACAGACCTAAACCCTAGCAAAGTGGATACCGAGGGGTGTCTCTATAATCTCTCAAATAAACTAAGGGAATAAATCTTTATCACCTTACATTTAGTAATAGTTTCTTAGATCTGACACGAAAGTACAAGCAATGAAAGAAAAAAATAGATACATAGGATTTCCTCAAAGTTAAAAACTTTATCATATCAAAAATGCTATCCAGAAAATGAAAAGACAGCCCACAGAATGGAAGGAAATGTTTGCACATTTTATATCTAATAAAAGTCTATTTTTAGACTATATCAAGAAACTTACCAGGGACTTCCCTCTTGGCACAGTGGTTAAGAATCCGCCTGCCAATGCAGGGGACATGGGTTCGAGCCCTGGTCCGGGAAGATCCCGCATGCTGCAGAGCAACTAAGCCCGCGTGCCACAACTACTGAAGCCCTCGCGCCTAGAGCCTGTGTTCTGCAGTAACAGAAGCCACCACAATGAGAAGCCCACACACGGCAACAAAGAGTAGCCCCTGCTCACCACAACTAGAGAGAGCTTGTGTGCAGCAACGAAGACCCAACACAGCCAAAAAAATTTAATTAATTAATTAATTAATTAATTTTTTTAAAAGAAACTTAACAACAAAAACACAAAGAACTCAATTTTTACAATGCACAAAGGACTTGACCTGACTCTTCTCCAGACAAGATATACAAATGGTCAACAAGGACATGAAAAGATGTCAAACATCAGTAGTCATGATGGAAATGCAAATGAGTACCACGATGCAATACCCCTTCAAACACACTAGAATTATTATTGTCAAGAAAAATAAAAAATAATGAATATTGGCAACAAGGTAGAGGAAATGGAAATTTTAACCATTGCTTGTGGAAATGTAAAATGGTGCAGCCTATGTGTATAATATTTTGATATTTCTTCAAAAAGGTAAATGTACAGTACGATATGGTGCAACAATGTAACTCCTAGTTATAGACACCAAAGTATTGAAAACGGGTTCACACAAAAACTTGCACATCCATGTTAAGGGGAGCGGAATATGACACCCCCATATATGCCTCTTTGGCATAAGGATTATTTTGAACCAATTAATTAAAAAAAACAGACACAGGAGAATCTCTGAAATTCGAGTAGAAGTTACCCTTTTGGGGAGGGAAATTTACATTTATAATGGAAATCTACATTTATAAAGGTGTCTCCCTCTCAGTAACAGGAATAGAAGGATGACTATCTCAAGAAACTCTTATCAGTGGAGAAGGCCTGGACTTAAATCTGCATAACAACCATACCCTTTTTTTACTGTGCTTTGCCTGCTAACCTCCTTTAACCGGGTTCTCCCCTCCCCTAACACCTTTCTTTTGTTTTTAGCTGAGGATGGCATTTGAGGAGATGGCTTGGGCCATTTCAGGGACTTATTAGTTTTCCTGGGTATCTCCCAAATTCACAGGATGTATGTACGTTATTAAGCTTCTGATTGTTTTTCTTTTGTTAATGTATCTTATAGGAGTGATCTCAACTAAGAACACAGAAGTATAGAGGGAAAATTATTTTTCCTCCCATACACATGCAATTAAATACTATTTAGCAATGGAAAGAAATGAACCATCAACCTATGCAAAGACATGGATGAATCTTACATGTATAATGCTAAGTGTGACAACCAAAAAAAAAAAATGCAGGAGACTGCAAACAGGAAAAGGGTTTATTTGGGATCTTAACAATTGTGTTTGGGAGTGTCCACTGTAAAAAAAAAAAAAAAAAAAGCACAACGTGAGAGTTGTGAGTTATGTTTTATTTGGGGGCAAAATGAGGAATATAGCCTGGGAGACAGCCTCTGAGATAGCCCTGAGGAACTGCTCTGAAGAGGTTGGGGTGGGGGTGGGGGGTCAGTATATATGTGATTTTGGTGAAGGGAGATACGTGCAATCAAGCACACATGTTGGCAGAAGATTGCAGCTGGTCATGAGGCGGTTGCTGCTAGTCACGAGGAGCAGATGTCTCAGTTAATGATTTTAGTGCTTTTCTGTTTCTAAAAATTAATTAATTAATTAATTAGGCTGCATGGGGTCTTAGTTGCAGCACCTGGGATCTTTCATTTGCAGCGTGTGGGCTCTTCGTTGCAGCACACGGGCTTCTCCAGTTGCAGGGTGGGGGCTCAGTAATTGCGGCGCATGGGCTTAGTTGCCCCGTAGCGTGTGGGATCTTAGTTCCCCGACCAGGGAATCGAACCCGTGTCCCTTGCATTGGAAGGCGGATTATTAACCACTGGACCACCAGGGAAGTCCCGATGCTAGTGCTTCTCTGATATGAGAAAATGCAAGAAATTGGGCTCATAAAATCTCCTGTCTGAAGACCTGTTCTGCCAGTTTTCCCAGAGCAGAGTGCCTCATTCCTGATCTCTACCCTGAACTCCTTTCAGGGTGTGTTTTGAGACTGCAGTGGCTGGTGACCTCATCCTTGCAGAGCCAGATGGCGAGTGACAATTTTTAGTTGGCAGGAGACACAGATTCAGGTAACCCTTAAAGAGTGTTCTAGGGAAGAGAAAGGGTCAGGGGCTTATAAAGACAAAAAGACACAAGGTTGTTAAAATTTGCCTGGCAATAATTGTTACTGACTCTGGCGGGAGTCAGAAAATATTTGTCCTTGAGAAATCACGAGTTTTGGGGACTTCCCTGGTGGCACAGTGGTTAAGAATCCGCCTGCCAATGCAGGGGACAAGGGCTCGAGCCCTGGTCCGGGAAGATCTCACATGCTGCGGAGCAGCTAAGCCTGTGCGCCACAACTACTGAAGCCCGCGTGCCTAGAGCCCGTGCTCCTCAACAAGAGAAGCCACCACAGTGAGAAGCCTGCGCACTGCAACCAAGAGTAGCCCCTGCTCTCCGCAACTAGAGAAAGCCTGCGCGCAGCAACGAAGACCCAACGCAGCCAAAAATAAAAAATAAATAAATAAATTTATTTAAGAAAAAAGAAATCATGAGGTTTTTTTAGGGTAAGGATTGTTGCAGCAAAACTAAAAATGAAGTTTTCCCTCTCCTAAGAACAAGGAAAATAAAGGGAACAGTGAACAGGCTAGAGAAGAAACATAACCTGGCTTGAAAGAGTTAATCCTAGTTTTAACTGTTACTAATCTGTAGTGTCTGTAGTTAGAATTGTCCTTCACAAAGCTAACCTGTCACCCCCAATCCTTTGTAATTTACATTCTGCACCTGGTATTTGCTCCCCCTGTAACCTCTTGTAGCAAATCACCCCTTGTAGTTGTTTGCATTTCAGAAAGGAGGTCGAAGACCGATAACCCAGAGACTAACGGACCCAATTACCGGACTGCCGGACGCAATTACCGGGTTGCTTGACTCCAGCGGTGACTGTTTTGAAATAATGCAAGAAGAATGCATGACCTTCACCATTTTGATCCTTGTCATTCACTTCGGACTGCGAACTCCCCTATAAGAATCCCTGTAATTCCCCAGGAAGGTTGGCGGGGTGGGGCACAGTTCTTGAGGCACTAGCCTACAGTCTTCCCTTTGCCTAGCAAAGAAAATTAAGCCTCGCTACTTCCTATCTTCCAAGCCTCTGTCTCCATATTTTTATTTGGCATCGGTGCACAGGGAGGCAAGATTTTTGCAACAGGCTTGGGATTTAATCCTTGTAGAGGTAGATGGCAAGTGCCAATTTTTAGTTGGCGGGTTTACTGTTAGCATTTTACTCTAGTCTTTGTGTAAAATTGAAAAGCCTGAAAAGAACTAATGTTTTGGAAGAAGCAGTGTCACTTGTAAACATCCTGCCACCTAACAGGACAGCCTCTTCTTCTCCACCCATGACTTGATAAGACAGGAAGCTCTCAACACACAGGCCTGGAGAAGGTTGATTTCACAAGTCACTGTGAGTTAAAACTGTTCTAATGCAGTGGAGCTACTAAATACATATGCTTGTTCTTAAGAAAAATTATAAAACTAACAAATCCTTTTCTCCAGATATAAAAAATAAAATCTATTAATCACTATTGTAATTTGATTCCAGAAAAATAGCCAACTGAAGCAAAAAAAAGCACAGGCTGCCCATAGCACAGTCTACAATGCAGGGCGGGGGCGGGGCCTCGATCCACGCCCACCGCGCGGGCGGGGGAGACTTCTCAGAAATCTCGCGATTTTGAGGCTGTGGAGTACGCCTCCGAGGTCGCGTGGGCGGGGAGGCAGGGTAAGGGGCGGGGACAATGCGGGACGCTCCCCGGTGGGGCCGAGGCAGCCTCCTTCTGGATGACGCAAAGGCGGGCCGCGCTGTGCTCAGGACTGTCGTGAAAGGGGGCGGGGCGCGCCGCGCTGGGGACTGACGTAGGAGGCGCGCGTCGCTTCGGCGGCGGCTGGCGGGGTGCGGGCGCCATGGAACGGTACTCCGGCGCCTTGGAGGAGGCGGTGGACGGAGCCCGGCAGCAGGAGCGGCACTACCAGTTGCTGTCGGCGCTGCAGGGCCTGGTTAAGGAGCTACCCAGGTGCGCGGCCTCGGGGCGTGCGGGGTGGGCGGGGCGCGCGGGCAGGCGGCTCGGCCCCGCCCCGCTCACCGAGCCCTCCTCCCGCAGCTCCTTCCAGCAGCGCCTGTCCTACACCACGCTCAGCGACCTGGCTCTGGCGCTCCTCGACGGCACCGTCTTCGAGATCGTGCAGGGGCTGCTGGACATCCAGCACCTCACCGAGAAGAGCCTGTACAACCAGCGCCTGCGGCTGCAGAACGAGCACCGAGGTGCGCGGGGGCGACGGGACGGCCCAGCTCCCCGCGCGGGAGCTCGGCCTGCCTGGGCAGTTCCGGTCTCTGCGGGCGGAGGCCTTCCGCGGGTACCGTTCGAAAGAAGCCCTTGAAATTGACCGGATCGAGGGCGCGGGGCCTTTGATGACAAATGGGTCAAGTCGGTTTTACTTTATCGGTTGCACAGTCATCTTTTCGCAGGACATCCAGAAACTCCCTGCTCGCGCTCCCGCGTGCCCTCACTCCCCTTCCAGGCAGGATGGCCCGAGGCCTCTGTGCTTGGTCAGCCCACTGGCAGGTCTGGTGTTGGCGGTTGGCCGCCCGCAGTGATACCCCGCAGTGTTGACAGCTCTGCATCGCCCGTTAGTGTCAGTTCCCTCTCCGCCGCGCATCAAGTTCCCTTGCACTGAGCCCTGAGGCACCCTCCTGGACCCGAAAACTTTTCCACTTGAGCTACGCGTTTGGCCAAAGCCTTGGGAGCCTTGGCCCCTCCCAGGCATCCCTACTGGGAATGGGAGGGGCCTCCGGAGCCCCTTGCTGCGAGGTATGCTGGGCAGCTCTTCCCGCCCTCTCAGATTTCCCACCTTTCTTATTTTATTTTTCCCCAACTTTTCATTTATTTGAAAAAGGGTAAGTATTTAGAAAAGTTGGAAGTATAATATAGTGAATACTTATGCGTTCTTCAGCTACACTCAGTAACTGAAGATTTGACAAAGTTCTTTGTGTCCGTAAGTATGTGCAACACCACAGGGCTTCACCAGGGGTCCTCAGCATTCCTC
>NW_021147086.1:0-13519 GCF_002837175.3 Physeter macrocephalus
CCCCCTGCTCCCCTCTTCTAAAAGAGCCTCCTCTTTGACCTCCTGCATCCCCCTGTGGGCAGGCTCCTCTACCCCACTCTCCTCTTTGGTGGCCTCTTGCAGGATATTCTCCATCTGCCCCTCAGCTACTCCAGCTGCAACAGACAGCTCGGCACCACCCAGCACTTTGGCTGGCTTCCCCAGGCTGTCAGGATCCAGAAGCTCCTCTCCAGGACCAGCCAGAGTGCTCAGTTCCAGCGAGCGACGGTGCTCCTGCCACTTCTCATTCAGGCTTGGGTCACTGCTGCGCCGGCTGGCTAGAGGCACTGTGTTCTCGCAGGCTGTGGTCAGATTGTCAAATGATCTAGTCTTTGGTAGCCTAAAGGAAGGAGTTTGGGGGAAATGAGAATATGAGGTTGTTCACAGGGACGCAAGAGACAACAGGTTTTAACAGGCAGTCATTTCATAAACGGCTACTCAAGGAGCCATGGCGCATCTGGAGTAAGACTCAGACTGCAGGAAGGCAGAGCTCCAGAATGAGTACTTCTATTCCTCTGGCACCATCCCTACCCCATGCCCCACACATACAAATAAGCTAATAGCAAATGCTATTTTAAAAAGATATTCTTCATGATACTGCTGTGTTTCTCAATTAGTGGCAGAGGAAAGTAGCACTGCTGATCTTCTGATATTACAATATTTTAAATTATTCTTCATCAGTCTGAATTCAATAAAGCTAATTCATAGGTCTCAAAGCCAGACTGTCTAACATCTGATGGCATCTGCCTTTCAAGCCCAGGACAGCAAGTCACAGCAGGGAGGCAGGAGCACAGAGCAGTGGCTGAAACTCAAGCCAGAGGGTCACAAGGAACCCAGAGGGTCACAAGGAACACAGAGGATGTGCTCCATCACTGAGAAACTACTTGGTGCATGCAAGAGAGTGATGTAGCAACAGGGCCCAGTACTCTTCAGGAAACGAGGCTCTTACAGCCTCATAGCCCAAAACCCTTATACCTTCCCTAAGAAAACTTCAGAGATCTAAGAAAGATGTGTGGAACCAGACAATGTCATGATCTCCAACCATCCCTGGATGCATCCCAACACAGGAGTACACCCACAGAGGACCTGCAGTCTTGGCACCAGCCCCAGGCTCACCGACTCAGAGGTGGATCATCAGGGCTGGTGCCAGGGGCTGGGTATGGTGCACAGCTGTCGTCCACAGGGGTGGACGGGGATGGGCAGGGCAGGTACACTGCACTCCATAGCATCAGGTTACGCACGTGGCACACAGGGTACAGCACCTGAAAAGAGAGCGGTGGACACAGGTTTAAACAACTTCCAACAAGTCTGTTAGAAATGTCTAGAAATGAGGGTGAAGAAGCAAGCACCAAGCAGGAACGCCCAGCAGTCCTGCACAATCTCCAAGGGGCATTAGCATGAGTGGATGCAGCTCTATCACGGGGGGTGGTGTGTAGATGGGACATTTTTCACCTGACAGCCTCTGTGGGAATGAAAATCTAAAAAAAATTCTTTAAATCCATTTCTCATTAGTTGTTTCTTAGGTCACCTTTATTGAATGACTGGCTTTTCTCAACCTAATTTGTTGCTTTTACTGCACAAGAAAATGAGTCATTCTGCTAGATGGTGATAGTTCCCTAGTACAAAAGCTTGGCTTCAGAACACATTGTCAAACCTGTTTTATAGGATCATCTAAATTAATCAAGTGAAAAGGAGGGAATTTTCTTCTGTACTGTTACTTCCCCAGCAGGCACAGGAAAGAGAGAAGCAGCTAGCTTCAATCTTTCCTTGGACTACCTAACTACAGTAAGAGGTTTATTAATTAACAGTCCAGCAAATCAATATAACCTCTGATTAGCTTCCTTGTGACTTTAGAATTTAAGATGCATTCTGACAAAAGGAACATTACTGTGTACCAATGCACAGATACAAGCACCTCCTTTTCTCTGCTTAACAGAAAGTGTTCCTTTGAGGAACAAAGTCTTAAAGGGCCTGCAAGTTCTGCATGTGAGCAGAGGATCACACACACTGCTAGTGTCACACACAGTTTTCTGCTGAGACAGATGCTGCAACGGGTCTCACTGCCTGTTGACACTGGAAGGGTGCTGGGGACCTGCAGCTCCTTCTGAGCTATCAGGGGCATCCAGGGAACAACTTACGTGCCTCCTCCACTTCTTAGACAGAACATGCTAGAAATAAGTTAAGCTCTGGCGGAGGTGCCAGAAAAGATTCATGTCTAGAGTGGCAAAGTAGAGATGTTTGTTAAATCAAACCACCCTAAACAGAACAAAGAGCAGTCAGAAGCAGGGCAGAATAACCAGAAAACAGGCCTTTCTCAGGACAGAGTGGTTGGGAAAAAATGGAACTACTCCATCCAGAGACAACTGAGATGCCTTCGAGAAAACAGTCACTTCTCAAAAAAGATCCCGTATGTCCCCATCCCCAAATTCATTCTGCTGATGAGGGAGAAAAGACTAAAGAATACATACGGCTTCTGACTGAGAGGAATACAGTAGGTTTTTGAAAGCCTTGTTGCCCGCCCGAAGCAGCGACCACACAGAACATGTCCGTTCCTGAGTATGTTTTTCCCCTCTCTCCTTGGCATTGTTGCACAGGAATGTTCCAAACAGGCAGGAATAGGTATGCTGCACCAGTTTCACCTATGGGAGTCCAATATGAGGCAAAATCAAGCAATGGGTACACATTTTCTGGGGGAAGGTCAGCCCAGCTAAGCCACCTTCCCCGACACCCCTGATGTGCACTTCAGTTCACGCTTGGTAAGGATGGGGACCCAAGTAAGCCACCCAATCGCAGACTCCTCATAACCCCAGCCACCATCACTCCTGAGTCAAAACAGCAAAGACAGGGTGTTGGCACCCCCATTCTCTTGGCCTCCCTTGTAAACAGTCTCCAAGTTCCCAAGTTAACAGCTACCCATATAAACTGGGCATAGGAGCAGGTCAGTGTGCAACCCAAGTCTGAACTTCTAAACAGCTTTTCATTCAGCAAGTTGCTATTGAGCATCTCACATACCCCAAATGTTTCTGTGGGTGCTGGACAGGCAACAGTGAGAAGACGGCTCTCCTGCCCTGGTAGAGCTTGCTCTGGCTGTGGGGGGAGGGGTGAGCAGTGCTACGGACAACAATAAGGCAGGGTAAGAGGCCCAGAGCACATGCAGGGCAGCGTGAGAAGGCTCACTGGCCTCTAGAGACCAGATGGAAATGAGAGAGCAGATCATACCAGCCGGGGGTGGGAGAGGAGGCTGCTCCAGGCAGAGGCAACCACCAGCACAATGGCCTTGAGGTGAGCACAGGATTGCAACTTCTGAGGAACTGACAGACATTGCATGAGGCGGAGGATGGAAGGAAATGAGCCTTGGAGGACTTGCAGGAGGGCCTTGCAGGCCATTTTAAGGACTGTGACTTTTATTCTGTGTGAAAAGCAGTCATTGGAGGTTTCTTGACAGAGGAATGATACGGTCTGTATCATGTTTTAGAAGGATCCCTCAGGCTGCTAGACTGACTTGGGAATTGGGGCAGGAGATGTGGTGGCTTAGACTAGTGTTGGGAACAGCACAGGTAGCAATAAGTTATCAGGTTTTAGATATATTTTTAAAGCAGAGCTGCAGAAACTGCTGACAGACTGAATATGGAATAGGAAAGAAAGAGTTGAGGATGACATAAAAGTTTTTGCCCTAAATGAATCGAAGGTTTGAGTTGCCATTTGGTGAGATGGAAGACTTCTGGAAGATCAGTTTTGGGGTGGAGACATATGGAAATCAAGAACTAAGTTCTGAACATGTTAAGTTTGAAATACCATTAAGACATCCAAGTGGAGATACTGAGTAGTCACAAGTGGATGAGAGCCTGGAGTTAAGTGGAGAGAGAGATATGAGCTGAAGACGCATACATGTGGGAATCACAGAGAGCAATTAAAGCCAACAAACTGGATGAAATCCCTAGAGAAGGAGGCTGAGCCCTGGGGCACTCCCAGCATTCACAAGTGGGGAGGGAAGGAGGAACCAGCAAAGGAGACAGAAAGGACCAGCTGGTGAAGCGGAGAACTAAGACTGTGCTGGAAGTCAACTGAAGAAAGTGTTTCAAGAAAGGAGTGATTAAATTGTGCTAAATTTTAATGATGGATCAAAGAAGATGAAGGCAGTCAAAAGGTACAAACTTCCAGTTATAAAATAAGTCATGGGATGTGATGTACAGCAGGGTGACTGTAAGTTAGTAATACTGTACTGTATATTTGAAAGTTGCCAGGAGAGGACATCTTAAAAGTTCTCATCACAAGAAAAAAACTTCATAACTATGTTTGGTAACAGATGTTAAGTAGAATTCTGTGGTAATCTTTTAGCAATATATACAAATATCAAATCACTGTTGTACACCTGAAACTAATAAAATGTTATCTATCACTTATACCGCAATTTAAAAAAAGAAGGGTGATTGAAAACTGATCACTGGATTAGAAATGTGAAGGTCACTGGTGACCTTAACAAGAGCAGCTCTGGTAAAGTGGTGGAGTGAACACCTGACTGGGCCAGGTTTAAAAGAGAATGGGAGGAGAAGCGTTTGAGAGAGTAAATGTCAAGACTTGAGGAGCTCTGCTGTGAAGAGATGAGATATGAAAAATGCGATAACAGCTAGAGGGGGATGCAGGACCCAGAAACGGTTTTGATGAAATAGGAGGCACTATACCATGCTTGTATGCTGATGGCAATGATCTGGTGAAAAGTAAAATAGGCTGATGCAGAGGGCAGGGAGGAGAAATGCTGAAGCCATGAAGCTGAGCAAAGGAGGGGTGTGGAAGCTGGTGCACAAGTGGAGGAGGGGCTGGAAGAGGGCAAGGATAGTGCATCCTCCTTCAAAGGACAGGGAGCAGAGAGTGTGGAACAGACACAGGGGGGTTGGTAGATGGATGAAAATCTATTGTTTCTATTTCTAACTACTGTTTAGTGCTTTTATCATCCATTTTATTTTTTTTATTTTTATTTTTTGCGGTACGCGGGCCTCTCACTGTTGTGGCCTCTCCCGTTGCGGAGCACAGGCTCCAGACGCGCAGGCTCAGCGGCCACGGATCACGGGCCCAGCCACTCCGCGGCTTGTGGGATACTCCCACACCGGGGCACGAACCCGTGTCCCCTGCATCGGCAGGTGGACTCTCAACCACTGCGCCACCAGGGAAGCCCTATCATCCATTTTAAAAGTTATGTTTAGAAGAACTCAAAGTTTATGTAAACTTAGTACACATGGATTCACTAAATAAACACCTGTTTATTACTATTGTTTTTAATTAAAAATGGAAGAATGGCCCCTCAAATTCTAGAAAGGATGCAGTTTCATGTGAAAACTGACCCACTAACATTTGCATTGATACACCTATGAATTTAGAAGGTCCCCAAAATGAAGAATCACAAGCCCAAACTCACAAGGAATGCTTCATTGAACTCAAAAGAGCACGGAAATTGCCTCTGAAGCTGATGAACACAGTCAAGCCACTGTAAAAACACTGGGCAACGCTCGTTCAGATCATCCGAGTTCTCCCCATGACCACACCGGTCAGCAAACTTGTGGCCAAAATCCAGCCACTCCATCTCCACGAGGACCTGGAAACCCTGCGGGGAAGCACCCAAGAGAGACCCATTTGTGCTTGTCTATCCAAACTATAACTGTCCTGAGCCTAATGTCACCAACAGTGATCCCTTTTAACACCCTCCCACTAAGCCCACCAGGAGCCCCTAACCCAGCCCCACGGCCAAAGGATGGGACACAGGCTTAGGGCAGTGTCCTGATTCTCTCAACTCCATTCCATAATCATCAAAAGGGTGGTAACTAAGCATTTATCTAAGTCTTTGTTGAGACTATTTATATTTTTAGCCCTTCATTCACTATAAAAAAGTCATACTTTTTCCCCCCTTAATTTCTTTTTTATTTTTTAATTTCTGTCTTTCATGGTATCCCTACAAAGTCATGTTTGTAAAATCTTTCCCCATCCCAGATTTGCATATATTTTAGGGTACCTTTATGGTTTTTCTTATATCTTTAACCCAATAGGTGATTATTTCACAATAGGGTTCTTTCTCCACAGAACATTGTGGTGATATACAGACCCATTACCATAATAAGCATGTCAAGATCCTTCTATAGAAGCCCCACTTTCCTGGGGTATCCAAGTAGATACTCTGCAAAGGAAAACATGTCTGTATTCTCAATACCTTGTTATCCACAATCTACCCCCTTTTAAGAGGCACAAGCACTGTGGTACGTACCACAACAATTTAGCTCAAGATAAAGGAGCAATGATTCAAAACTAAAGAAATTTCACTTTCACTGGACCTAGCCACCTCGATCAAAACTGATCATAAAACCCTCCAAGGTTTCCCCCACTCATCCTGAAGTGTCAAATCCTACCTCTATGGTTCGGTAATAAGGGTCCAGCAAGAGCTTAGCCAATGCCACAATCTGCGGGGTGCGGTCCCAGCCATCCGAGCAGTGTGCTAGCACTGGTCGTTGATCACGATCCACAGCATGCACTACCAGAAGTGCTGACTTCAGAAGCACAGACAGGTGATGGAGCCATTTTGTACTTTCAAGAGCTGAGAGCCAACTACAAAAATAAAACAGAAGGGGATAGGAAATGCTGATTTTTATGATATACTGGGTCATGCCAAATACCAGTCATATTAAAAAGCAATTCCCAAAGACTTTTCCTTCCAAACAAAACACTGGCAAAACAAACAAAATCTCTGTGTTTACAAAGCATGTACAAGGATGAGACCCAAGCCCTACCATGCAATAGAGGAGAGCCTTAGAAATAGGACAGTAATTAACAGGACCACCTTTTGTTCCAAAAATCATATAGCTTATTTCCCAGAGAGAATTAATATTTAATATTTTTTAGTCCACATAGGTATATCTACCCAGTATAAGAAAAGTAGCTCTTCCTGGAATCTTCTCCAAAAAAAACCAAAAAACAAAAAACACAACCACTCTGAGATGGAAAAGAGAAAATATTTATATTTAATGATCAGCAACTCTGCCCAGCAAGTTCTCAAAAAAAAAAAGGTAAAGAAAACTCAAATATAAGTATGTCTGTAATAAGATACAAGCTAGATGCCACATCCAACAACAGTGCAGACAACATCGCTTACTACCCACACCCCAACACCTACCACTGATCAAGTCTTGAATGTCTATGGATTAACACTGGATGGGCCCAAACTAATGATTTAGACTCACACAAATCAGTACGCCTGTGGCTACACAGTTACTGGGCTTAGTACAGACTGGATTCAGCAGGGATCTAAAAGAACCTTTTGAAAGGCCTTCAGGAAGTATCAGATCCCAAGAATGGCCCCTTGGGAATAATCACAAGCTGATCACAAATGGTTTTTTAACTGTGTTGACATTTTATTTCTTGTGCCCTGTCATGAATTCTACTCCCCAACGCCCCAAAAAAGCTCCAATTTCTCCAAAATGTGATCAGATTTGTAGTTAAGACCACAGTCTAGTGTTTCAAACTCTGAGTTTGAGGAGAGAATAAATACTTCTGTCAGGGGACTATGAGAAGGCTTTTGCCAAGACTAGCCTATAAAGGCTTATTAAACCTTGGGGAATGAGTATGAATTTTTGAAATAGTCCAAAGAGAAGGTCCTTCCAGGCAAACACACACCAGAATGTACTGCATAAGCACTGGCTTCACATGGATTTGCTTGTTCTACCAACCAGACTGACTCCTCAGTGGGCAGACACTGTGTCTCAGGCACAGCTATACGCTCCTTGTGCAGTGCCTAGCACACACTGAAGGTTCCTACTTTCTAAATCGTGGATAAAAATTCTATCTCAAGACCTTCTATGTCCTACTAAATATCTGAGAAACATTTTTTGCTGGTGGATTGATTATTTATTCTCATTCCTCACACAGTCTTGAAAAAAAATAAAAGATGAGGCTTAGGAGAACAAATACTAACTTATCTCCTGGCCCCTGGAGAAACAGTAATTGAGAACCTGGTTCTCTTAAACCTGACTGAATCATTCTTACATACCACTTGGTGTCGTCCGTCCATGCCTAACACAGAAGCTGCACTCCAAAATCTGCCAACGGAGGAGGTGCGCTGAAACTCCAGGCTCCCTTGTCCTATTCTCAAAAGCTGAGGTAGCAACCTAAGCATGCTGTAGCCCTCTACGGCCGCAAACAAGTGTCAGGAGGCTCGCTTATAAGCTGGTCCCGCCTCTGCCATAGCTTCTTTTTATCCACAAGGGAAGCTTCAGTACTGCCTTATGATTTACTGCCAAATACAGACAAAGCATTTCCTTCTTCCTTTACAACCTCCCTCCTCCTCCCTGACATTCATTTGGACCAAGCAAGGGCTAATTACATCTTCTTGACTCAGAGTTTAAAAAACAGCTTTTTAAGAAAGAATTTCAACTTATGGAAGATATTAGAGATCAGGTAGTACTGACTCTATCCCTTTTATTTTATAGACAGGAATAACTGATAACCACAGGAATTAAGCCACTGGCCTAAGTCACACAGTCAATTAGTGGCAGATCTCCTGAATCCTCAGCCAGGCTCTTTCTATGCCCTCCCCCAACTTTAGGGAAGAGTACTACTAGCTAGGTTCTGAATATGTATAGCAGATACAAGCTGCTAATCCCCAAAGCAGGGCAGCGATCTCATTTCTTCGGTCAGGCTTTTCCCCAAGGACAACTGCTTCACCCTCTGGGCTGATTGCAACTGTGATGAATTTAATCATTTGCTACAAGGAGTTAGTACAAGTGGTTCAGGCAGCCATTTGATTTAATAAATCAAACAATGCTGCAAAATTGATGCAATCATGAGATCTACTGAACAGAACTCAGGGAAACAGCTATGGGACCTAGCACAAACACCAGAACAGAGAAAATTCTGTCTTCTCTGGCACCATTTCTGGCTTCCTGAAACAGTAAAACAGGGGCTTTTAAATATTTATCTGTCCATATTTGTTTTACAGAGCATTCCTCCTAATTTATCTTGTATTCAAACAGTTCCCTTGGGGGGAGGAGTGTTATTTCACCTTCCTCACAGCAAATGCCAGCCATTCATTTTTAATAAGCAATAAAAATCACAGTAATGTTCTTAGTAAGTAAGATGGTAGTTTAGAAATCAGAAGCAAATGTAAAAGGAACTGACCTACTGGCAAGTTTAAAGAATGTTTAACCCTTTTCAGAACATAATGAATAAATTTTTACTCTTCACGGTAAAACATTCCAGTTCATAGCAAGTTAAGTGTCACTACAGGATGTCAGAAAACAAAGAATTAAGTTACTCTGAGTCAAAAACATGTGGAAGAAAAGGAAGAGGGCCCAGGAAAAATACAAAGGCAGTGCTTCCATTCTGAGGGCCGAGATCTGTTCTATGCTGCACATTTTAAACCTTTCAAAGTGCTAGATTTTTCTTCCAGCTCCTCCTTTGTGCTGCATGCTCCTAACACAGGAATGAGAATAACCATGGACTCTGAAAGTTAAACTGAAATATACCAAAAAATAGAAAGACACCTTCAAACTCATTAAAAAAAAAAAAAAAATCAGTGCAAACTTAAAGCCAAAACCAAGGTCTTACTTTCCCGGATCTGGCATCTGTGTGCACAGCAATCGCAGAGACTGAAAACTCCTCCGAATTGAATGAATATTTGCCATCCCCATAAAAACAACTTCACAGTTCGGGTAATACTCTGGAGAGAATAACAACAAAGAGAACACAAATAAGTTGAATTTAAAGTCCAAATGGCCAAATTTAAAAGGAGCAAACTGGCTATAAAACAAACCCACTGTAGCTGCTGACTAATGAAATGCCAATGTTTTGATGCCTATTAGCCCAGTCCTTTATTATGAGAGGAAAACAGTGCTTGATTTTTAGCTGTCTTTTCAAAAAGGAAGGTTAGATTTGTGAAGAAGATACTGATATAAAATAGAAGCTGTTATTTTTTTTAAAAAAAGATGTGTATACTTCCATCTTACCCCAGGTTTACTTCTTGGGCCTCTCCTAACTTGCATCTCTGGAATCTCTTTGAAAAGAACCTAGCAGAACCATGCATTTCTGCATTCAAATTTCACCTTTGTACAACTGCTTTTAGATTCCAGCTTAGCTCACATCTGAATAAGGAGCTCAGTGCCTCTACTTGCTCCAACAGCACACAACTGGCACCTAACAGGTCCTTCCCTGGAGAAAGCCAGCGTTCAAACAGTAGGGGTGTTATAGGTCAAGACTGAGGCACTTTGCTAGAGTTTTGTATTTGCTGCTTCAATTTCTACCCCATGTTTTCTAAGTACAAGTCATGTGAGGAGTTTTCTGTGAGGCTGATAATGAGCATACCCACTGTCAAACACAAAAAAAGGCTTTTATAAGGCTGAGAAATTGAGCTGCTAAAGAAGAAGCTTCCAAACGTTAACAGGCCTTATTATGGGAGAGGATTTACTTCCCTTATCACCTAAAAGTTGGCACAGGGAAGGAAGATTCTTTGGTTTCACTGCACCTCCTCCTCCATTTCTCCCTTAAAAAGAGCATACAATATTAAGAATCCAAGAAGGAGCTCTGGCTGTCTCAAGACAGGTTGAGGAACATGGCTTTCCACTCACTTCAAATTGAGAACTAAGACCCAGCTGGGCATGGGGTGGACTCACAGGGACAGAGGGTCAGGGACGAAAGGACTGTGCACCTCACCTGGGCATTCACAGCCTCCTCCTTTGGCTCGGTTCGCCACAGCTGCTGCATAGGAGCGTGCATCCAAGATCAAAAGCTTCTGTGGTTGGACAGCTAAACTCTCTGCTCCTGAAGCATTTGACAGAGAAGAATCTAGGGACATCAGGAGCAGGAAGGAAAAACTAAATGAACCTGTCTCTCCCAGAACTGTTGCAAAATAAAAACCACAGGCACTTATTACAGTACCCAAAAAACTCGATTAAGTGAAATCCACCTAACCAAAACTACATTAATATAATAGGACTTCTCTCTCTAGTTTGTTTTCTGTTTTGCCTACAATCTCCTATACCGCATTTCTACATCTGTAAGCCCTAGAATGACTATAACATAATCCTGGTGTTTTCCCCCATGGTCTGGAGACACTGCAGGTCCCCTATCACATATATATTCCATCTTGTCACGATGGCAAGAAAGACAACAAACACTCTAGTCCACTTAAACCAAGTCTGAAACAGAGGGTCTTCTGGTTTTGGCCAAGATCCATGACTCCTCAAACAATCTTATCAACTGACGCTTCACTCTCTCTCTTCTATGAAACAAATTCTGTGTCTTATAAGAAGAAGGCCATTTCAAGAAAAGGTTCTCAGATGCTATAAAAACTGCTGCCAAAGGCCCAGGGAGCACCTTACCAAACTCCACATCAGAAAGGTCTCCTGCACTGGGGAAGTCTCGGGGACTGTTCCTAGTTGACAGCTTGCTGCCACTGGATCGGGAGTCGGAGGCACAAGCTTTGGCTACTGACTGCACCAGGTGCTCATCATCAGCATTTCGCCAGCCCCACCAGCTGACCTCCGGCTGTCCACAGCGGGCAATGACAGCTCCATTGCTCTGGTGCCTGTGCGGGGAGCAAGACAACAACTGTACCCATCCCATTGGCCCCATTCAGATGCTCTGTGCTCATACAAAAAGTGAGATAGATTTTAAATGCCTTAATGAACAGCTTGACTGCAGGTAAGTGATGGGTTAGCTTCAAGTCCTCTCAGGGCAGAAGTCTTATACAGCAACAAGAATAACAAAACCCCAGGACTTCCCTGGTGGTCCAGTGGTTGAGACTCCACACTTCCACTACAGGGGACACGGATTCGATCCCTGGTTAGGGAACTAGATACCACATGCCGCAACTAAAAGAGCCTGCATGCTGCAAACAAGACCCGGCACAGCCAAACAAATAAATATTTAAAATAATAATAATAAAAAATAACAAAACCTATCTGCATCTTTCTTATCAAACCATTTTAGAGACCTTTGTAGAATAACCAACAAAATGATAAAAGTGTATTTAAAAGTGTATTGTCAGAGAAAATTAATATTCATAAAGAAAATAATTGAATATTTAAATTTATTTTTGGAAAATCAGTTAAAAAATAAACTACAAATACCACACTTAATAATGAAGCATTAGGGCTTCCCTGGTGGTGCAGTGGTTGAGAGTCCGCCTGCCGATGCAGGGGACACGGGTTCGTGCCCTGGTCTGGGAAGATCCCACATGCCGCGGAGCGGCTGGGCCCGTGAGCCATGGCCGCTGAGCCTGCGCGTCCGGAGCCTGTGCTCCGCAACGGGAGAGGCCACAACAGTGAGAGGCCTGCGTACCGCAAATAAATAAATAAATAAATATAAAATGAAGCATTAATCTCTCCTTTTTAATACTACACCTGAATATCCTAGCATAATAGATGCTGACAAACATTTGTTTCCTCACTGACTTCTGAGGGCCCACTGTAGCAACTGTACATTTAGGGCTGGCTTGAGGATTCTTTTCAAAACAAGATCCCACACGTGGGACTGAAATACTTACCTGGCCCAGAGTGGACTGCTTTACAAAACCTCCTGACATTTCATGAATCACAATTGCTCTTAGTAGGCAGATAGCTCAAGGAGCCAGCCACCCTTCTGTAAACTATTGGAAGTAAATGAATAGCATAAACATCAATAAGCCATACTCTGATAAGATCCTTTATCAAGAAATAAGACCAGAAATCATACTCATAGTCTACCTTAAGATGCTCTAAAAGCCCAAGCTTTTCCTAATTAGGAATTTTAGTTAGGCAATTTTAGCAACTAAAAAGTTATAAAGGTAATATTATTTGGCGATGAAAAGGAATCAAGTTCTAATACATGTTACAACATGGATGAACCTTGAGTATGTTATTGCTCCTAAGTGAAAGAAGTCAGTTATGAAAGACCACATACTATGATTCCATTTATATAGTGTCCAGAATAGGTAAATCTACAGAGACAGAATGTAGATTTACTGATAACCCAGAGCTAAGGAGCTTGGGGAGGGAATGGGGAGTGACTACTAATGGGTCTGGGGTTTCTTTCTGGGGTGGTGAGAATGTACTAAAATAATTGTAGTGATGGTTGCACAACATTGTGAATATACTAAAAAAAAAAATCACTGAGCTATACACATTAAAAGGGTGACTTGTATGTGACATCTCAAGCTGTTTTTAGAAGTTATAGAGGTAATCAGTTCACTTTAAAAATAAATGAGTAGAAAAGCTAGTAAGCAAAAAATTTTAATGTCTCCCAATTCTATATCCTAGAGAGAACTGTCAATGTCTTTTACTCCCATTAAAATTGTTTCTAAACACATATTCATACACACATATAACACATGTAGGGCACAGATAGATTTTTAAAAAACAGACTATTGAATCTATTTATCTTGTTCAAGAAACAATGTGAGAAAGATTTTTGTCTTTTTTTTTTTTTTTTTTTTTGCGGTACGCGGGCCTCTCACTGTTGTGGCCTCTCCCGTTGCGGGGCACAGGCT
>NW_021147086.1:13799-25000 GCF_002837175.3 Physeter macrocephalus
TTTTGCGGTACGCGGGCCTCTCACTGTTGTGGCCTCTCCCGTTGCGGAGCACAGGCTGCGGACGCGCAGGCTCAGTGGCCATGGCTCATGGGCCCAGCCGCTCTGCGGCATATGGGATCTTCCCGGACCGGGGCACAAACCCGTGTCTCCTGCATCGGCAGGCGGACTCTCAACCACTGCGCCACCAGGGAAGCCCAAGATTTTTGTCTTTAATCCTAAAACTCATAAGCAATAAATTAAATTTGGCAATAATCAAATTCCACTGGAACCATCAGTTTGCTTGTAGTTTTTAAATCCTCCCTCATTAGGAGACAAATAATGGAAAGTACTTGTGTATTGACAACACATTCAATTGGGTCACCTGCTGAATGGAGCCAAACTATAAATAAAACCTCACTGATTCTTAAAATGCCTCCTAGCATATAATAATAGGTGCTGAGTAACCAGTGAGCTGACAGCAAACCCTTTACAGGATAGGCTGGCAGCACCTTTCCTGCACATCCTTTTCTTCTGAAATCTTTCCCAGCAATGCTCGAGAGGAACAGTAGATGGCACTCGTCAGCCTGGGTCTTGGGTTTTAAGGGCCACATTATTATTATTTTTTTGGCCGCACCACGCGTTATGCAGGATCTTACTTCCCCCACCAGGGATCGAACCTGTGTCCCCTGCAGTGGAAGCAGGAGTCCTACCTAACCACTGGACCGCCAGGAAATTCCCTAAGGGCCATAGTATTATAATAGATAGATTGCAACTGAACTGCTGCAATAAGCAGTGAAGTTTTGTGCAGTCTTCTAAATGCTTTGGATTGCATGAAAGAGAACGAAAACACTACAGCGAAAAATCATTAAAGAGCATTTCCATATTTTACAAATAGAACAAGGAAAAATAAAAATTAAGATGTCCAATGGGGTGGGAGGGAGGGAGACGCAAGAGGGAAGAGATATGGGAACACATGTATATGTATAACTGATTCACTTTGTTGTAAAGGAGAAACTAACACACTATTGTAAAACAGTTATACTCCAATAAAGATGTTAAAAAAAAAAAAAAAGATGTCCAATGTATGAGTCCCCTACTAAACACTAAATGCTTCAATTTTATATAGAAAGATACAAATGTTTAATCTATCCCTAAGTTAGTATTAATCAACTGCCTAAAATGACTAGACGTTTCTAACAATCACTCAATGCACAAAGGGGGAGAGCTGTGAATTGCACTACAGATGGGCGCCCTTCGCACCATCTTTCTGTGTTAAAGCAATCTGTCTTCAATAATAAATCCAATTAAGCACTCTCTCATCACCATAGGAGAAAGCACTAAATCAGGTGCTGGTTCAGCATGGTGCTGTCAAGTAACTGCTGCTAGCAACCTCAGGAGTCATTACTGCAATTTACGGACAACTACATTCAGTAAACACATGTTGGATTCAGAAGCATCCTGCCACCTGAGCTAGGGAAGCTTATGCCCTCTGGAATAAACTTTGGAAGGGGAAAGAAGCTTCCCATGTTTACTCTAAGTTTTTCTTCAGCCTACACTTTTAGGCCTCTCTACCAACAGGGAGAATTCACCAGAAGACCCTTACTTTGAGAATGAGAATCCTTTCCCCTTATGCTCAAAGTCAGCAAACCTCACAAATGCCAGGGCTGCGGATCTAACACAGCTGCTGTCCGCAGAGCAGCAGCTGGCTGCTTTCCCTATTTGAGCTGGGCCGATCACTGGTAAGACTCATTAATCCTTTCAGCTTTCACTGCTCTCTCTAATTCCTGTGTCATCCTTACCACTTGAGTGATAGGTAAATTTGGTGACCTACTTTTTTCTAGGAGTGTCTGAAAACAACAGTGATGAAAACAGATTGAAAACTTAATGGGTTCCACTGGGACAGAAGCAAATACGTACTTTTGTATCTCTCCCTCTTCAGGGTGGGTGGGCATCAGAATCTGCCTTCCATGGACTAAACAAGCTGGTTACCTCAATGGGAATTCCACAAGGAAATAAACCCCTTCTTACAACCTCAGTATTTCAATGGACTGCCTCCTGGCATGAGTTTCTAACTAAACCTCACTGGTTTGGCCCGAATTCAAGGAGAGTCCATAATGTCTGCAAACTGGAAAAATGAAATGGAGAATGTGATATTACAAGGACATCTGAAACTGTTCCAAAATAAGAGGGAATGACTTCTCAAAAATTTAACATGATTCTGTGAGAACTGAGCTAGCTATTCACTGAATTATAAAAGCAGCCCTTAGGAATACAACCTACTCCAGACATTGCTTAGGAAGCCCAGTGCTTCATTCAGATGTCGCAGCTACCTGTGAAGTAAGAACATCATTCCCATTTTATTAATTGGGAATGGGCTGAGGTCAGTTAGGGGACTTACTCAAGGTGCCACAGCAGGGCGTGTCAGAGAGAAGACCTGAATTCTAAAACCTGTGCTCGTCACCACACCACCACCCCCTTCTAGAATCTGCCTCCCTTGACTCTCCTGCCTTTGATCTCTGATAGCATCTATTCAGCCCAGCCCTAGCCTTCTTCTCTAAATGCTCCCTCTCAAAGCAGACCTCTTCCATGTGTCAAAGTTTCAACCACAAAGACAAGCACAAATGACTCAAATCTACACTCCCAATTCTTACTTTCTAGGATTCATCTCTCTCAATCCAAAGGCCAACATTGAAGCTAAATGCAATGAGCACATTATCTTTCCACAGAATGTCAGAAGGATCTTAAAATAGCCAAGTCCAGCCACTTTTCTATTAAAATTTTCTTCTCAGTGTCAACTGAATCATCAGGTAGTGTTCCAGATGAATTACTGGTATATGACTGGACGAGCAGCTTCAGCAATAAGGAAGTACAGAATAACCTGGAAAGTTCCCTGAACCACCCCCCACCACCACCCCCAGGTTAGCAGCAACAGAAGCAGCAGACCACATGCAGTGGGCAGTAGCACCAGACCAAGCTGCGTCTGGCCAGGCTTACTTACCTGTAGACGACGGCCGGGATGCGCTTCCAGGACCTGAAGCTTGCGACACTTTCTAGTTCTTTGTCAGTGATCCAAGCAGGCACTATGAGCTCCTGTGGATAGCTACCACACAGCCTAACAGGGAAGGTGAGGAAGAGGGAGAAGGGAAGAAGACAGAGAGGGAGGGGAGAAGAGGGAGAGACATGAGTGAGCCAGCAGAAGGATGTCCATCAAGCTACCCCAGAGCCAGTTAAAAGGCAATGAGGAGCATTACCTGAGTATTGGCCTGCTCAGCAGAATGGGTTGCCTTAAGTGTTTACTTATGTATATGTCAAATGATACTATCTTGGATTGTTCCACTTGATGCTGCCTTTTGGAAATCTGGCGATCTTAACTATCAATGTAAAAAGGGGAGTTGAGAGGCAGTTACTCCACTGTAACTGTTGTAACCAATATGTGGGTCATTGCTAACTACACAAATGCCCAGTCCAACTGCAGAGGTGGAAGTCTGTCTACCAGACCCTCAGTCTTTCAGGGAAACATGAGAAGGGCAAGAGCCCACAATTTCAAGTTTCCAGAGACCTCACAGGATTACTAACATATTCTTTGATGTGAACCAAACAGGGTGTCCTAATATAGGTAACAGGTGCAGCCATGGGTATATAGATAGAGCACTGCGGGTCAGCCCCATCTGCACACATAATCGTAGCTCCATTAAGCCAAGTTAGTAATGTGAATATGCTATTAATGATAATTTCTATAAAACATACTTCAGAATAAACTACACTCAAGGGGAAAAAAGCTGTTTTTCTCTTTTTTAAATTTAACTTTTATTTTATATTATAGTTGATTTACCATGTTGCGTAAGAAAAGCTGTTTTCATTAGGGAAAATACTAGTAGGCACATACTAGTCAAGCTGGTGCCCTAGAAAGCATTATTTCTGATAGGTTTTTTACTTACAAGACATGTCTCCCTCTGGGAAACCCAATATTCCTTCTCAACAGTGAAGGCAATAGGACATTTTAATCCAAATCCAAAAATATACAAACTGCTCCTCCTCCTCCACTACCATCATCTCTACCACCGTGCCCTAGCCTACTCTATGCATTAGGGGAAGAGGCAGAAAAATACAAACTGCTTAGGAATTGAGCGTTCTGATCATTCTGCACTAAATCTCTCTCTTATTCTCAATTTCCAGATTAAGTATCAGGAATTCAAAAGCCTAACCAGGAGAATGGAGACTGACCAAAAGTAGCTCCACAAACTTCCTAATACCTATCTACAAACTCCTAAAAATAACCTAGGACACAGATTATAAATTAACACTCTAACCATGAGTCTTGTTCCTTTTATCTTCTTTTAAACTTAAGAGTAAATTTGGCTCTTATTCTTCCTTTGTAGTATGAAGAACTTTTCAATGTCCTGAAGGCTGGTTCTGAAGTGGAAACAGTGGACTCAAAGAAGTTAATTTTTAAAATCCATATTAAAAAGAGATTTCTGAAAACCACTAGCTTTTTTTTTTTAAACATCTTTATTGGAGTATAACTGTTTTACAATAGTGTGTTAGTTTCTCCTTTACAACAAAGTGAATCAGTTATACATATACATATGTTCCCATACCTCTTCCCTCTTGCGTCTCCCTCCCTCCCACCCCTCTCGGTGGTCACAAAGCACAGAGGTGATCTCCCTGTGCTATGCGGCAGCTTCCCACTAGCTATCTAATTTACATTTGGTAGTGTATATATGTCCCTGCCACTCTCTCACTTCGTCACAGCTTACCCTTCCCCCTCCCCATGTCCTCAAGTCCATGCTCTAGTAGGTCTGTGTTTTATTCCCGTCCTACCACTACCATAAAAAAATTTTTGAACTCAAAAATTTTTTCTCTACAAGCTTAGCTTAATTCAGGTTTTGTTTTACTTCACCCAATATTCTGATCACTATATTCCTTGTTCTCTAAGGATTACATTACCTAGTAGTCAGCTCTTCAGCAAGTATGAGCTTCTCACTTGTAGATAAGCAGTTTCCAGTATAGGAAAGGTGGGTTACATGTGAGCAAAGCCTGTGGCAGCCTCAGGCTCCCTGAGGACCCCCCTCCTCTCTCCACCTCAATTCTCTAATTTGACTTGTCACTGAGAACAGGCAAAGGTATGACACGTCTGTAGCTCCTGATTCTTCACACCACCTCCTTGGCCAAGGTCCATGTTAAGAGCTGTGCATAGTAATTAACTGTTGTTTTTCCAACAAAAAATGAAATGCTCCGGTGGCTACCCACAAACAGTCCAGGAAAATACCTATCATAATTTGAGGCAGCTGGAAGGACAACAGAGTGATTAAGGCCTCCAATTGCTGCAGGGAAACTTAAAAGGAGAAGGATATGTTAATTTTAAAATTCTGGACAATTTTCTTTTGTTTTATAGAAATTTGGATCACCAAAATCACAGTCGTTAACTGCCCTCCCCTACCAAAGTTCTTATACCTTTTAGGGAAATAGGTAATGGGAAATATTTAATAATGGTTACATTAATATTTAATGGTTAAGTGATCATAGCTGTGACATTAGTTTTAGATCAACAAATTAGAGAATAATACGGTAGCCTATTTCATAGGATCTGGAGTAAAATTACAGTAAAAACCAACTCCCAAGTGTTTTATCACTGCTTCTGAGATCACTAATCTTATCTCTAATGTGATGTCAAGCAGTGATGAGAACAATAGAAACTCCCTGTATACTGGTAAGCACAATATTATCTAGACATGCATGTGCCAGGAAGAATAGGAAGGAATAGAAAGGAAGGTTCCAGGATCCTACTAAGTAAGGATCTCTTTCCACTCCAGTGATAGCAATGGGAACAGAAGGCTCAAGAAGTACGCTGAAGATGAGGCATTTAGATTTAATAAATAAAACTCCATTTCAAAGAAAAAGTCTAAATTCAAATGTTCTGCCACATGAGAATTGGGGTTTCTTGCAAAGGCAGTAGCCATGAAACACAGTCCACAGGGATCAAATACAACTCACTTGTACTTTTCATTGATGTTGGAAATCCTCCAGGCATTGTTCATATCAAAACCCATCCGCTCCACTTCGTTTTTAAACCTTGATGTTACGTGCTCCCCTAAGAACCACAGACAGATAGGAGAAAGGACGAAATGAATACGATTTTCCACAACAGGTGGAATGAAAGCATTGCTACCCTGCTCAGTTATTTTTAAAAAGGTATTGTATAAATAAAATATTTAGTTAAAAAATCTCCTGCCAGGATAAGACTATGAGAAGAAATGAGGAAATTAATTTTGATTTTAATTAAGAATCAGTATTATCTCTTCAATTAAAAATAAACTAAAAAACAAAAAAAGAATGTTTATTATCTAATCACTACTATCAAATTTGAGAGTAGTATCACTGGGCTCACTTTACAGAGGACAAAACTGAGACTGAGGTGATTATTATGGCAGGTCTGTCTCATCTCAAAACCCATGTTCTTATCCCTATACTGGCTACTTTCCCATTTCCACACTGAGACTGATGGTATACATAAGAAATAAAATCAACAAGTTCATCAAGAATAGTACAGACCTATAACTCCTCATGAGAAACCCTTTGGGCCAGATATCAGAACCTGAATATCTGGATTTTAAGGTGTGCATGTATAATAATACTGGGTTAATGATATCAACAGCATTAACCAAACATTAACATCTTTACAGTGAAATGCATGGATAATTCACACTAAATGGGATAAATAAAGCAACAAATAGTTCAGATCAAGTCAAACTACCAAATAAAATAAAAATCTTTTTATTTTCAGAACCTTACAGAATTGCAGTTAAAAGATCACAGGACTTTTAACTGCCAGTACCCAGGAATCTCAAGAAACACCACACTAGTAACTACAGTGCTGAGCATTTGTAAGAACATCCACCCAAACAAGTATAACCTGCCTACATTTGCCCTAATGAATTTGGCTGCTTCTTCAAGACAGCGAGCAACAAAGGCAGAAATGAACTGAACATAAAAGTCATTAAACCTGAAATAACTTCCTTCCTTGAAAACAGTCCTAGAGCAGTAATTTTATAAAAAACAAATACACAACAACAACAACGAAACAAACCATTAAGCAGTACCTCTAACATATAGTATTATAGGTTGTAAAATAAATACTGGTGGGGGCTGGGAGAAACTACAGTTAACAAAAGCACAAAACAGCCAGCACTGGTGATCAAAGCTTTGCTCTCCCTGGGAGAAGAGCTTCAGAATACAAAACAGCAATTACTTGAATGAAGGACAAGTCTATAAAACTACTTCCCATTTAAACTGCTTTTCTTGAGCTTAAACTAAGTATTATGTTTCCTGAAGGAGAGCTATAAAAAGGTGAGGTTCAGAGATGCAGGAAGAAATAATCAACTGAATCTATCCCATTTTGGAAAAGTTTTAAAAGCAATATAATCTTCCAAATAGGAAAAAGCTATCTGAATTGGAGTGCTGTCTACAAATTGCAAGGAGTGACCATCGATAATTCTACACAGGGTATCTTTCACTTTTAATCCCAATATAAAAGCTGTAAGAACTATGGCAACTTCCAAGTTCATTAATTAATAACAAGATTTTCCCCAACCTGGGATACAGCTCCAAGTCTTTGCAAAAGGTAAAGGTATTTTAATTAATGGTCATTTACATTAGTACCTCTATCTTAAACACATACTCTAAATAGGATCTTCTATAACTTTAAAATAATCACTGGCAAAATAACAACAAGAACCTCCTCCTCCTCCTCCTCCTTCCCCCCCTCCTCTCCCACCTCCTATTCCACCTCCTTCCCCTCCTCCTCAGGCAGTTTTCTACATAGAACAATTGCCCAAGAAAGGGCTTAGAATTACCATCCCGGCTTGAAATTCTGAGCTACACACAAAGAAATATATACTGAGTAGTGAGCAGAGAAAATCTGTTGTTTCAAGTTCCTTGAGAAGAGTTTTAATTATCTTTGTATCCTCTAAAGCAGTGACTTCATCAACTTCAACTTTGACCATCACAACCCACAATAAGAATGTTTTACATCACAATTCAATACGACATATTTATTTTTTTAAAGTTTCACAAAATACCTACCCTTACTATGTGTGTGATACATTGATATTTTCTATCCTGAATTTTCATTTCTTAAAACTTTGATTTCATGACCTACTGGTGGATCACAACCTAGTTTGAAAACCACTGCTTGAAAAAAGAATTTAGCAGCAGACCTACATACATGAGTAATTCAATTGGCTTTTGCTAAATTGTGTTAGAAGTTCACTTGTGTTTATTCTGCCAGAAAAGTGCATGCCAAGCACATATACTGCTGGATTTCCCTTAAGAACTCCCCTCTCAGAATTCTAGTGTCTCCATTGATTCAACATTAGATATGCTGTAATACCCCAATTTATTTGTTTAGCTTTGTATTTCCATTTCAACCCTTCCTGTGTGCCTCCCCCATCCCCAAATGAGGATCTGTCCCTTTTTAACATTTTGTATTTCTTATACTACAAACAGTCCAGCAATTCTTATTTTAATGGGAATGAAAAAATTTTAAAGCAGTAAATCCCTCTATCATAACCACAGTGTCAACCAGCAGTCCAAAATAAATTTCCCCCAAAAAGTCTAGCTTCCCGCTGATTCTGAGTATTCAAGCTTACAATTATACACAACTTAAAGGCCTGGGATAGAAGGGCCAGGCCCTTACTGTGAGGAAGAACAGTATCAGAGTCAGAGAAGGTGAGAACTAGCCCTCCCAGATTTTCAAATACGGAGGGAGGAATCCTTTTCTATGAACAAAGGTCCCAGTACAGTCGTCTAGATGGACACTTACTGGACTGCATTTAAACTCAGAAAACGGACTCTGCTGACAAGGGCTTTTACTTTATACAAAACAGGCAGCTGCACAACAGTATATGACCCAGAGTCATGCCGTTCATAGTTAATCAAAATGTGCTTAATGGGTATATCATAAAAGAGAGGTCAGAGATGTGGGTCTGATGCTACTAAAATAGCAACTGAATTGCCCAGTCATCTGTCAGGACTCCAGATTAATGCTGAAGTACAGAACAGTCACCAAGAAGGCAGCTAAAATGAGAAGGATGTTGAGCATATGGGAGAGAAGCTTTAGTCCATTCTTTTTTTTTTTTTTTAATTTTCTCCTGTTCATTATTTATTTATTTTTTAATTTTTGGTTGCATTGGGTCTTCAGTGCTGTGTGCAGGCTTTCTCTAGTTGTGGCGAGCGGGAGCTACTCTTTGTTGCGGTGCATGGTCTTCTCATTGCAGTGGCTTCTCTATTTGCGGAGCACAGGCTCTAGGCGCGTGGGCTTCCGTAGTTGTGGCTCGCGGGCTCTAGAGCGTGGGCTCAGTAGCTGTGGTGCACAGGCTGAGTTGCTCTGCGGCATGTGGGATCTTCCTGGACTAGGGCTCAAACCCGTGTCCCCTGCATTGGCAGGCAGATTCTTAACCACTGTACCACCAGGGAAGTCCAGTCCATTCTTATTTAGAGTTTGAGATGAGGCTAAGAGCAGAGTCAAGAGTTTTACAATGAACTCCAACAGCAATGTGGTGACTTCCTCCAAAGCAGATTAAGACTTAGAGCTGTGGCCACAGTATGGCCGGCCATACTTAACTATGACAGGTTCAACAGTCAGAAACTACGATTTATATGAATACAGGGTAATGATGTAATTTTCCCATTTCCCCCCTCTCTGACACATTCTACTCTTAGCAGGCTAGGCAGAGAAGAATCCATAAAAGGTTTTATTAACTTCTGAAAGACTAAACTAACTTCCACCCTTCAGAGTCTATGCCTGTGGTCTCGTGTTGGGGCAGATTACAGACTGGCATGACTCTGAAATATCTCAAGTGCTGTCTCACATAAAGATGACTTATAAGAATGTGGTTGTCTGGTCTGCTCGTAATTGGTAAGTAATGCTGTAGCCACCACCAACACTCAATGACATTGGGTGTAGACGAAAGAACTAGGTTGACTGGCTTTAAAAATGCCACCACAGTATTTTTTAAAAGCAGGTTTTCCTCTGTACTCCACAGTGAAAATATACAAAAGGGAAAAGCCATACATATATACACACACTCAAACCAAGTCACTGAAGTACAATAAGATTGCATGTGAGTTGCAGCAGGTTGACTTCAGTGTGGAATGTATATATTGAAAAGAAAATACAACCTTTACTCATAGAGTAAGTTCCAATCAGGTACAATGGCACCATCTTGTATATTCATAATTTCCAAAATGTATTCACAAGCATGGCACATAGGAGGCACTCAAACATTTACTGAATTGAACTCTCCAGCATTAACAGATTTGATCTTCAGAATATCAAGATCAGCTTGGGCAGGAAGAAGAAAAATGTCTCACTTTGAAGAACAAAAGAAACTAAAGTACAGAGAGGATAAATGGCTTGCCCAGTATTATTTTTAAAATTAAATGGTAGGGCTTCCCTGGTGGCGCAGTGGTTGCGCGTCCGCCTGCCGATGCAGGGGAACCGGGTTCGCGCCCCGGTCCGGGAAGATCCCACATGCCGCGGAGCGGCTGGGCCCGTGAGCCATGGTCGCTGAGCCTGCGCGTCCGGAGCCTGTGCTCCGCAGCGGGAGAGGCCACAACAGAGGGAGGCCCGCATACCACAAAAAAAAAAAAAAAAAAAAAGCTGGGAGGGCCACAACAGAGGGGTGCCCGCATAACAAAAAAAAAAAAAAAAAAAAAAAAAAAAAAAAAAAAAATTAAATGGTAGAGTACAGGTTTGAATTCAGGTTTTCTAGTTCCTAAATCAGTATTCTAACCCCCAAATGCCTCCATCCATCACAAACCCATGAAAAGACTGGAAATTGGATGTCCTGGTGGCCAACGAATACCAAATATCTTCAAGAAGGGACAGACCTGGGGACCAAAGTCATCTCAGCTCAGGACAAAGCCATCTATAATTAATAGACAGGGGTGAAGTTTTGATCTGAGGCATCTTAGGAATATTCTAAGAGTTGACTCAAATCCTAAAGAAACTAAATTATCAAGGGAATAAGGAATCATCTAAAGATGAGGAATTTTCAGTCTGTGGTTGTGAGAGAAACAGGTTAGGAGAAATTCAAGCCTTGTTAACTAAACACTGGCAACCCAAAACTAGGGAATGCCTTTTGGAGTTAAGAGCCTTAAACAAATCAAAGTTCTTATATAACATAATACAGCAAGATACACTCAATAACTTCATTATCCTA
>NW_021147087.1:0-25000 GCF_002837175.3 Physeter macrocephalus
GAATGAGAGGCTGGTTTTGTTCAGAGGAAGGGGGGCGGCACAAGTAGCCTTCGGGTGGGCCTTGGGAAGCCTGCCTCAGGCCTTCCTCCGCCAGCTCCTGAGCTTTAAGCCGAGGCCCGCGAGGTGGCCGGCAGCATCTCGGCTCCCACACTGCTTTGCTGCTGAAACCCGCAGGACTGTGCCCCAGCTCCTTACTTTGGAGCAGCCGGATGGGCTGGGGGGTCCGCAGTGAGTGTGCGTTCTCTCCTGCTGCCTGGAACCTGCAGTGAGATGTCTTCAACCACAGCACAGCTGTCCACACCTCCTTCATCCAAACCAGAGCACCTTTTTGCTGCCACTTTCTCTCAGCCGTCTTCCAGACCTGAAGCCATCTCTCTCCACCTTCCTCTCTTGCCCACCCCAATTCCTTACGTTGGGCACCTGCACTGTTTCCACTCACACGGAGCCAGCTGGTCCCTGGAGGGCAAAAACCATGTCCTTAACGATGAACTGAAACTATCAAGAGGCATCTTATCTCCCTGCACACGGAGAGGAGAGCAGAGGCCGAGATAGGACTGCTGGAAGTTGGGGAGGGGACCTCTCACGGCTGGGCCATGTGGGGCTCCGTCTTTCTGACTGGCCGCTAGGTGGTCTGAGAATGCCTGCATTTCCTCACTGCGGCCTCTTCCTAGCCCAGATTCTTTTGATATGATTGAAACAGAGTCCGTCTGAGTGGACGTGGTCCACGCGGTCCGTTTCCTTGCTCGGGGATGACAGAGGCAACCGGCACAGGTATGTACTTTCAATCCCCTGCCTGCCTTTTAAAAAAATAGTTGTAACTGAATTTTTTAATGGGAAAGGGCTATGTGCACGTGGGAATAAAAGGCAGCCGGGACAGGAGGGTATGCGATGCACGGCCACCGTCCCTCCACCCCAGCCCCAGTCCCTTCCTCAGAAGCAGCTTCTGTCAGCTTAGACGTGAGCGGGGTATTGTGCATACTTTCTAGGACGAAAGAAGGGACAGCACAGGGCTGTGCCCTGCCCGCTCTGGGGCTGTCGTAACCAGGTCAGGGGGAGAGAACTGAGGAAAACCCAAGATAGTTAAACTGCGACCAGGGGCTTTTCTTGTGTTGCCCCGGCTGGGAGGGTTTGGAGCAGGGGCTGAGGCTGGCGGGGGTGACGGGAAGCATTTTAATGCTGGCTTGGAACAGTGTCCCTGCGACCCAGACGTCAAGGCAGCACGTAGTGTGAACAAGGCCAGCCCCCTGGGGAGCGGGGGCCAAGGCCTTTACCCTAATTCTATCGTGGGGGGAGTTTGAGATAATTAGCCCAACTCATGTGTAAAATATCTTTGTGTAGCTGAAGAGACGGGCTTGCCACCTCCTGGGTGGAGACTCTGAAATCACAGGCCTCATAAGGATGTAGCCTCGCATGGACCCCCCCGTGAGACCCGCCCTGGACCAGGTGTCGGTGACAACCATCCTGCTCCAGGCTGGTGATTAAGGAGCAGATGGAATTTTTTGTCCTCTCTTCCATCATTTTGTCTCGTGTGCGTGTGTGTGCGCGCGTGCGCACGCGTGCTTAATTAAAGAAAGAAACAGCAGTGATCTCACCATGTAGGAAACACCGAACCTCTGCAACCACAAGATGCAAAGCCGCAACCTGTTATGGAGGAGAAAAGAAACGGGTGTGTGGAAGTCCAGCTCAGAGAAGCATGCCTCTTAGCTGGTTGTCACAGCCTGGGAGAAGAATCAGTTAAATTCTGCTTCTGTGGTTTACTTTTCTCTGCAAACGGATTCGTGAGTTCACGTAACAAGACCCCTTCACGTTAAACCTCATGATTGGATGATCATGGCTTCCTATTATGAAATGAGAGCATTTTTTGATTAATGGCACATAAGGAGCAGAGGTTTTTTTTTTAAAGCAAAAATAGCACTTAGGAAAGGGCCTGGCTGCCCACCCACGACTGATGAAGTGTCAGATGTGTTCTTCCTCTGTGGACCCGGCGGCATGCTGTTCTCTTCCTGCCGCTGCTACAGTGCGAGGTGGACCCACGCTGTGCGAGAGCCTCGGTCGACATCATTTCCCTCGCAGGAAGTCATAAGTATTGGCTGACAGGCTCGTGGTGGGAGGTCCCCGCTGGTGGGTACACAGGCAGGCAGTGCACAGGAGCGGGGGGGAGGAGCTAGGTTAAGGAAACAGCGTTTCCCTACCTGGAGGCTGGGAGGCAGTTGGGTATCTTTCCTGATCTGTGGTTCTCGGTGTCGGAAGGTGATGGTATCACCTAAGACAGGGAACTGGGATGATTGGACGGAAGCTGAGAAAGTGTGAACTCCGCAAAATGGAGGCGAAGCAACGCATGCGTTGGCCTAGCAGGGAGGTTAAGAGCAGTGCTTTAGAGCTGAACACGCTCGGCTTTGGAAGCTGTGAGGCATTGTGAGGGTTAAATAAAATTGTGCGTGAAAATGGTGCAGCGCGGTGCCAGGTGCACGGTGAGCGTTTAATATTTGGGAGCTGCAGATGGTGGCAGCAACAGGAATCAAGTGCCCAGACGGCTGCAGTTGGAAACTGGGGTGCCACAGTCAGGTACCACAGGGGACAACTAGTCCGTTCATACCGTGGCTTTTTTTTTTTTTTTTTTTTTGGTATGTATGAGTATTCTGGCTCCTCAATAGAGTTCTGAGGTCATCAAGGTGAAGCCTCTCTTGGACTCTATTCAGGGAAGCTTAAGTCCACGAAGCCCCTAGTTAGCGCTGGCTGTCCCTGAGGGGGTCACCACAGCATGGTCACATGGCCAGCCCCCTCTCAGGGCTCCCGGGCCACACACACCATGGGGGTCTGCTCCGGGACCCCTAGGCAGGAGAGCCGGCCACACTGGTCCCGAGGATGGTGGACTGGAGAGCGGGATGTTATTGGTCGGATAGTGGGGCCCGCTGCAAATGTCGAGCAGGAGAGGGGTGCGCGGAAGCTTGTGTCTGACCAGGGGACGGGAGGCAGGATTGGACCGGCTAAAGCCACAGGTGTGGAGAACCGTGAATGTGAGCATGCAGGCGGATGAGGGCCTTAATTAGAGCAGTGGAGCAGCTTCTAGAGCTAACTGGCAAGTGTTCATGATCAGCTGGAAGCGGAAAGGAGGAGGTGACATCTGGGTAATGCCATTCACTGAAAAAGGAAATAAGAGGGGAACGGGGCTGGAGCAGAGGGCTGGGTTTTGAACATAGGAAAACGATAGTCTGGGACACAGAGTTTGAGGTGCTTGTGAAACGTGTGCCAAGCATAAGAGCTCACATTTATTTTAAAATTTTTTTATGGAATATCAGTTTATTGGATTATATAAGATGAAAAAAAGACTAAGAAACTTCACATTAAGAAAGGTAATTGAAAAAGTAGAATATAAGTAAGTGTAAGCACATATGAAATTAACATTTTGTGAAAAATACAAATGATAAAACTTGGTAG
The DNA here is from genome assembly GCF_002837175.3 of Physeter macrocephalus. NCBI lineage: Eukaryota > Metazoa > Chordata > Mammalia > Artiodactyla > Physeteridae > Physeter > Physeter macrocephalus. Next base: position 3,439 of record NW_021147087.1, read on the forward strand.
ATAACTCAGATATGAAAATCCAATGGGTAAACTACGGATAATTGTTTCTTGGTAGGTTTGCTTAGTGTTGCAAATTTTACATTATTTTGTAAGGAAGTCATAAATCATAGTTGCTAAACTTAAGATAGCAAAGCTTGAAGTTTAAAATCTAAAGACACTGTTTTCTTTTTATAGTCAGAGAATCATGTTTTTGAAGATTAATTTATTAACTTTTGGTACCTCTTAATCCCCTCCCCATATCTTGCCTCTCCTCCCATCCCTCTCCCCACTGGTAACTACCAGTTCTCTATATCTGAGTCTGTTTCTGTTTTGTTATATTCATTTGTTTTCTTTTTAAGTTTAGATTCCACATATAAGTCATAACATACAGCATTTGACTTTCTCTGTCTTATTTCATATTACCCTCCATATCCATCCATGTTGTTACAAATGGCAACGTTTCATTCTTTTTTATGGCTGAGTAGTAGTCCATTGTGTGTGTGTGTGTATATATATATATATATATATATATACATACACATACTATATCATCTTTATCCATTCATCTATTGATGGATACTTAGGTTGCTTCCATATCTTTGATATTGTTAATAATGCTGCTGTAAACATTGATTGGGATGCATGTATCTTTTCAAATTAGTGTTTTCGTTTTCTTCATATATACACCCAGGAGTGGAACTGCTGGATCATATGGTATTCTGTTTTTAGTTTTTTGAAGAACCTCCATACTGTTTTCCACAATGGCTACACCAATTTACATTCCTACCAACAGTGTTCTAGGGTTCCCTTTCCTCTACATGCTTGCCAACTTTTGTTATTTGTGATCTTTTTGATGATAGTCATTCTGACACGTGGGAGGTGAGATCTCAGTGTTTTTGACTTGCATTACTCTGAGGATTAGCGATACTGAGCATCTTTTCATGTGCCTGTTGGCCATCTGTATGTCGTATTTAGAAAAATGTTTATTCAGGTCTTCTGCCCATTTTTAATCAGGTTGTTTTATTGATATTGAGCTGTATGAGCTCTTTATATATTTTGGATATTAACCCCTTACTGGTCATATCATTTGCAAATATTTTCTCCCATTCCTTCCTTAGGTTGCCTTTTGTTTTGTCAGTAGTTTCCTTTGTTGTGCAAAAGCTTTTAAGTTTAATTAGGTCTCATGTGTTTATTTTTGCTTTTGTTTCCTTTGCCTTAGGAGACAGATCCAAAAGATACTGCTACAATTTATGTTAAAGAGTGTTCTGTGTTTTCTTGGAGTTTTATGGTTTCTGGTTTTACATTTAGGTTTTTAACCCATTTTGAGTTTATTTTTGTATATGGTGTGAGAAAATGTTCTCATTTCATTCTTTTACATGTAGCTGTTCTATTTTCCCAGCAACACTTACTGAAGAGACTGTCTTTTCCCCACTGTACATTCTTACCTCCTTTGTCGTAGATGGACCATAAGTGCTTGGGTTTATTTCTGGACTCTGTTCTGTGTCTGTTTTTGTGCCAGTATCATACTGTTTTGCTTCCTGTAGCTTTGTAGTATATTTTTGTTGTTGTTGTTACCATCTTTATCGGACTATAATTGCTTTACAATGGTGTGTTAGTTTCTGCTTTATAACAAAGTGAATCAGCTATACATATACATATATCCCCATATCTCTTCCCTCTTGCGTCTCCCTCCCTCCCTCCCTCCCTATCCCACCCTTCTAGGTGGTCACAAAGCACTGGGCTGATCTCCCTGTGCTATGCTTCCCACTAGCTATCAATTTTACATTTGGTAGTGTATATATATGTCCATGCCACTCTCTCATGTCCTTGGTATTTTGATAGGATTTGCATTTGATCTGTAGATTGCCTTGGGTATTTTGATTATTTTAACAACATTCTTCCAATCCATGAACATGATATATCTTTCCATCTGTTTGGGTTGTCTTCAGTTTCTTTCATCAGTGTTTTATAGTTCTCCAAGTACAGGTTTTTTACCTCCTTAGGTCAGTTTATTACTAGGTATTTTATTCTTTTTGATGCAATGATAAATGGGATTGTTAATTTCTCTTTGATAGTTTGTTGTTAGTGTATAGAAATTCAGTAGATTTCTGTATATTAATCTTGTATCCTGCAGCTTTGCCAAATTCATTGATGAGCTGTAGTTATTTTTTGGTGGCATCTTTAGGATTTTCTAAGTAATAGTATCATGTCATCTGTAAACATGACAGTTTTGCTACTTCCTTTCCAATCTGGATTCCTTTTATTTTTTTGTCTGATTGCTGTGGCTAGGACTTCAAATACTATGTTGAATAAAAGTAGTGAGAGTGGGCATCCTTGATCTTAGAGGAAATGCTTTCAGCTTTTCACTGTTGAGTATGATGTTAGCTGTGGGTTTGTCATATATGGCCTTTATTAAGTTGAGGTATGTTCCCTCTATACCCACTTTGAGAGTTTTTAATCATAAATGAATGTTGAATTTTACACATCTATTGAGATGATCATGTGATTTTTATTCAATTTGTTAATGTGTATCGTATTGATTTTCAGATGTTGAGCCATCCTTGCATCCCTGGGATAACTCCCACTTGATCATGATGTACGATCCTTTTAATGCAATATTGAATTCAGTTTGCTAATACTTTGTTGAGGATTTTTTGCATCTATGTTCATCAGTGATACTGGCCTGTAATTTTCTTTTTTGCTTGTGATATCTTTTCTGGCTTTGGAATCAGGGCGATGCTGGCCTAACAGAATGAGTTCAGAAGCATTCCTTCCTCTGAAATTTTTTGGTATAGTTTGAGAAGGACAGGTGTTAACTCTTCTCTAAGTGTTTGTGAAGCCATCTGGTCCTGGACTTCTGTTTATTGGGAGTTTATTACTTAATTTCATTTCTGGTAATTGGTCTGTTCATATTTTTTATTCCGTGTTCATTCTTAGGAGAGTGTACATTTCTAGGAATTTGTCCATTGCTTCTAGATTGTTCACTTTATAGGTGTATAGTTGTTCATAGTAATCTCTTATGATCATTTGTATTTCTGTTGTATAGGTTGTAACTTCTCCTTTTTCATTTGATTTTATTGATTTGGGCCCTCTTTTTCTTGATGAGTTTGGGTAAAGGTTTATCAGTTTTATCTTTTCAAAGAATCGACTCTTAGGTTCATTGATCTCTTCTATTGTTTTTTAGTCTCTATTTCATTTATTTCTGCTCTGATCTTTGATTTTTTTCATTCTACTAACTTTGGGTTTAGTTTGTTCTTTTTCTAGTTCCTTTATGTGTAAGGCTAGGTTGTTTGAGATTTTTGTTTCCTGAGGTAGACCTGTATCACTATAAACATCCCTTTTATAACTGCTTTTGCTGCATCCCATAGATTTTTTGGATTGCTGTGTTACATTTTGATTTGTCTCTGGGTATTTTTTGATTTTTTTCTTCAGTGATCCACTGTTAGTTTAGTAGAATATTGTTTTAGACTCCTTGTGTTTGTGTTTTTTTGCCGTTATTTTCTTGATTTCCAATCTCATAGCATTGTGGTCAGAAAAGGTGCTTGATATGAATTTCATTTTTCTTAAATTTACTTAAACTTGTTTTGTGGCCTAGCATGTCACTATGTAAACTGGTGCAATACTTTGTCTGATATAAGGATTGCTTACCTGGCTTTCTTTTCGTTTCCATTTGCATGGAATATCTCTTCCCATCCCCTCACTTTCAGTCTGTGTGTCTTTAGATCTGAAGTCAGTCTCTTGTAGGCAGCACATATACAGGTATTGTTTTTGTATCCATTCAAACACTGTGTCTTTTGATTGGAGCATTTAATCCATTTACAGTTAAAAGTAATTATTGATAGGCATGTACTTATTGCCGTTCTCTTAATTGTTTTGGGGCTGTTCTTGTAGTTCTTTTTTGTTCTTTTATTCCCTTCCCTTGTGGTTGATGACTATCTTCAGTGTTATGTTTGGATTCCTGTCTCTTTTGTATCTATTATAGATTTTTTGTTTGTGGTTACCATGTGGTTTATATATAGCAATATATATATATATATATATATGTAATTACGTTGCTGATCTCTTAATTTCAAATACATTTTTAACAACCCTGCATTTTTACTCCCCTCCTCCCACATTTACTGTTTTTTGGCATCATATTTTACAACTTTTTGTATCCCCCTAACTACTTATCACAGATATAGATGATTTTACTACTTTTGTCTTTTAACCTTCCTACTAGCTTTACATGTGGTTGATTTCACTACCTTTACTGTACTGCCTTTACCAATCAGCTTTTACCATTCATAATTTTCATGTTTCTAGTTGTGGCTTTTTCTTTTTCGCTTAGAGAAGTCCCTTAACATTTCTTGTAAAGTCGGTTTGGTGGTGCTGAACTCTTTTTTATCTTTTGCTTGTCTGTGTAACTTTTGATCTCTACATCAAATCTGAATGAGAGCCTTACTGGGTAGAGTGCTCTTCATTATAGGTTTTTCCCTTTCATCATTTTAAATATATTATGCCACTCCCTTCTGGCATGCAGAGTTTCTGCTGAAAAGTCGGCTCATAGCCTTATGGGAGTTCCCTTGTACATAACTTGTTTCATTTTCCTTCTTTTAATAGTCTCTTTATCTTTAATTTTTACCATTTTAATCACAATGTGTCTTGGTATGATCCTCTTTGGTTTGGTCCTGTGCTTCTTGAAGGTGGATGTCTATTTCCTTTCCCCAGTTAAGCAAGTTTTTAGCTATTATGTCTTCAGATATGTTCTCTTCCCCTTTCTCTCTCTCCTCCTTCTGGGAGTCCTATAATGCAAATGTTAGTATGCTTGACGATGTCCCAGAGGTCTCTTAAATTGTCCTCATTTCTTTTTATTCTTTTTTTCTGTTCCACCTCAGTGATTTCCGCTATTGTCTTGTGGGTCACTAATTTGTTCCTCTCTATCATTTAATCTGCTGTTGACTCCTTTTACTGTATTTTTAGTTTCAGTTATTGTATTCATCTGTTTGGTTCTTCTCTGTATTTTCTAACTCTTTGTTCAAAACTTCTAACTTCTGTATTCATCCATTCTTCTCCCGAGTTGTTTGATCATCCTTACGATCATTACCTTGAACCTTTATTGGGTAGACTGTCCGTCTCCATGTCACTTAGTTCTTCTGTGGTTTTATCTTGTTCCTTCACTTGTAACACATTCCTCTGTTTCCTCGTTTTGCCTCATTCGCTGTTTTTATTTTTATGTATCTGGTGGGTTGGTTACATTTTCCGACCCTGGAGAAGTGGCCTTTTGTAGGAGACGTCCTGTGCCTCCCAGCAGTGCACTCACCTCTGGTCACCAGAGCTGTAAGCTGTAGGGGTGCCCCGTATGTAGGCCACCTGGGTTCTTCTGTTGCGGTCAGCTGACTGCTGCTGGCAGTCTAGTAGGTACGGCTGGCACCTGGTCCAGTTCGTTGGTAGGGCTGGGTCCTGAGACAGTTGGCTGTGGAATCTCAGTGTGTCCTGGGGCTAGGACTGGCTCACTAGTGGGCAGAGCTGCGTTCTGGGGGTGGGGGACCGGGGTTCCCAGATCTAGTGTCGACCTGCTGGTGGGCAGGGCCATGCCCCAGTGGGTCCTGGGGCTGGTGCTGGCCCACTGGTGTGTGGGGCTGGTCTTGGGGTTAGTGTTGGCAGTCTGGTGGGCAGAGCTGGATCCTGGCGTCTGGCTGCGGGGACTGGGGGGTCCCGGAGCTGGTGCTGGCCCACTGGTGGGTGGGTCCCAGGGCTAGTGTTGGCACACTGGTGTATGGGGTCAGGTCTTGGGCCCTCTGGACAGGGCTGTGTCCCTTGGACAGCTGTGGGCTCAGGGGATCTTAAGGCAGCAGCCCTGCTGGTGGGTGGGTCTGTATCCCCACCCTGTTAGTTGCGTGGCCTGAGGTGTCCCAGTACTATTCCTGACAGGCTGACTGGCAGAGCAGCTAAGAAGCTGGTGCTATGAAGCTAGAGAGGATTCCAAAATGGTGCGTGCCAGCCCCGGTGTTCTCCTGGTAGACAAGCTCCCAGAAATGGCTGCTACAGTGTCTGTGACCCCAGTGTGAGTTCCAGTTGCCGCCTGCCTTTCTGGAAGGCTCTCCAAGATCAGCAGGTGGGTCTGACTCAGGCTGCTTTCAAATTACTGCTTCTTCCCCGGGTCCTGGAGTGTGAGGTTTTGTGTGCGTCCTTTACAGTCGGCGTCTACTTCCCACAGCCCTCTGGCTCTCCTGAAAGCCAGCCGTGCTGGCCTTCAAAGCCAAACATTCTGGGGCTTGTCGTCCTGGTGCAGGACTCCCAGGGTGCGAAGGCTGATGTAGGGTCCAGGGCTTGGACCCCTCACTTCTTGGGGAGAACCTCTGCAACTATAAGTATCCTTCCTTTTGTGGGCTGCCCACCCTGGGGTGTGGGTCTTGGCTAAACCTGCCCCTGCCCCTCCTAACCGTCTTGTTGTGGTTCTTTCTTTATATCTTTAGTTGTAGAAGATCTTTTCTGCTAGACTCCAGTCTCTCTCGTCAACGGTGGCTCTGTAAACAGTTGTAATTTTGTTGTGCCCATGAGAGGAGGTGAGCTCAGGGTCTTCCTGCTCCACCATTTGGCCAGGTCCTCAAGAGCTAACATTTAGTAAGGCCTAACTCTGTGTCACACACTGTGCTGAGCACCTTACACATATTTAATCCTGCCAGGCCTATAAATAGGTGCCATTATTCCCATTTTACAGATGAGGAAGCCGAGGCACAGTGAGATTAAGTAACTTGTCCAAAGTTGCACAGCTAGTAAGGGGTGGAAGAGCCAGAATTTGACTCCAGGGCGTCGATCTGACCCACACTGCTGCTTTGTGACATTTGGACTCCTGGGTCAGGAGCTCAGGGTGGATATGAGTGGTAGCTGTAGACTTGGAGTCATCTGAGGCCAGGACAGCACTTAGGCCCCGTGGAGCCAGCCAGGAAGCGTTCCCAGCATCAAACTTGTCCTTTGCATTAATAATCAGGGGTAAGTACCCACATCTGAGATGCCCTTGAACTTGGGGCACTGTAGGGGACAGTGGGCTGTTTCTTAAGCATCACTGCTCAAGCCTACAAGCCCCTCCAGGATGCTTTGCCCAGAGGAAGGGGGAGGCGGGACGGCATAATCTGGTTGACAGCAGCTTTAGGACAAGCCCCCACGAAGACACGTGAGACAGCGCAAGTCCCAGGTGCCAAGCAGCCCTCCAGGAGGCCAGCCCAAGGCAGGGAGGGGTGGCAGGCGTGGCATCCAAGCTGTTCTCCGAGAGCCTTCCCCAGCAGGACTTACCCAAAGCTTACTCTTTCCTCAAGACTAAGTTTAGTGTTTTAAAAATTCAGATAAACCCAAATCTTAGAAAGCTGGTGTCCTAAAGGACACTACAGGACACCTAGTTCAGTGTCCCCACCTGCCAGAGGAGGACATTGACGCCCAGAGAAATTAAGTGACTTGGCCAAAATTGTCCAGTTAGATGTCGTGGCAGGGCCACCACTTCGTCATACGATGATCCAAGGGTGGACACGCCAGGTCCTCTACCTATTGAGAATGTGTAGCCATGACCTTCTTTACTTCGTAAAGAGCTTTCTCTTAGGATGATGGCCAGTTTCCTTCCATCTTGCAGGCCAGAGCCTGTCGGAGCTCTTCTTATTCTAGTCCTTTCACTCCCCTAGAGGCAGCTGCAGTCAAATTCTGACTTGTTCAGGTCTGAGAATTCCGGAGTGAGGAGACAGACGGCAGAATGATGGAGAAGCCCTTAGCCCGCCACCTGCAATCCTTTCTGTAAGCCGCTCGCTGCCGCTCTCTGCCGCGGCCCCGCCAGCCTGGCGTCCCTCTTCCTGCACAGGTGAGAGCTTGCGCAGACGGCGATGCAGTCACACTGACCCCCAACAGGGCTTTGCCCCTGCTGCTCGGCAAAGAAAAAAGCAGTGCGCCCCGCTTGTTATAAGAAGTGGTCACCCCGAGCTTCTGAGCCTGGAGATTCCCAGGCACAGGGAAGGCGGCTCCCATTGGATTGATCTCGCACGCCCTTGCTGCTCAGAAGTGTGATTCCCGGACCAGGGCCATCAGCATGGCCCGGGAGCTAGTTGGAAATGCAGAATCCCAGGCCCACCTCGACCTCGGAGTCAGCATCTGCACTTTGAAAGGACGCCCAGGTGCTTCCGGGCAGTGGCGCAGGGGAACGGCGCTGGGCCGGGTCCTCTTTCCCAGAGCCACCTTCCTAGGTTACCAGACCAAGGGCATGTTATCAACAATCCCACCACCTAAAACGCAGCCAGCAAGCACTGCAGCCCTTCTTGCTTCCCCTGAAACCTTCAAAAAGACAAGACAGGACCAAAAGGTTGAGCGGAAAAGGTCTTTGTCCTGTAAAGCAAATTCTCAGGTTGCTCAAGAAAGGGGGCGGATGTAAGTACTCAGAGCAAAGCTGCCTGGGGCTTCCCCTCGGAGCAGTAATTTATATTCATCATTCCCAGGTTACTTAAAGGACAGAAAGCTGGTAAATACATTTAGATATTCTTTAAAAGATGTTTGGAAGAAAAAGACTTTTGTACGCTAGGACTCATCTAGAAAGTTATTTGTGTCCAGCAATCCTTCCTTCACCGATAATACCAGATAACGTGAGCTGGTTCTGTGTCTTCATAACTCTTGCTATTTTGCCGATGCGCTGATCTACCCCTTCCCCCGACCCCTACCCCAGCCAAACCAAGAATTTTCAGTGATTCCTGCTGGTGGTCGATAAAACAACACAGGAGTCAAGGAAATGATTTGTTTTTAAGACTTTTTTTTTTTTTTGGTTTGTTTTTAAAGAAACTGCATACATCATTAGAGACAAACAATAATTTAAATACCATGCAGTTTCTGTATGTACAAAACCTAGGCCATAGAGATCCAGTTTAATTTGTGTTCTATTCACACTGTCTTCCTCGTACAGCCGTTGGCTGTTAAAGCAGAACACAGGAGAGTGCTCTGATACAAAGACAAACTATGTACAGACACCCGGGAAGCAACTGGAAAAAAAGCAACCGGTTTGGGGATCGACAGACAAATGGGAAGAAAAAGTTGTTTAAGGTGACCTTCGCCCACTGGCTGTGCACAGGGAGAGCCTGAAATTCCATTCACCGAAGCACACACCACGGTTTTCATTCGGCAAATATAAATACACGTTCATAAGCAGGAGAAAAATAAGCTCGGAGGTTTTCATCACATCAACCGTCACGTCGTTTGGTTTCTCTAATCTGACATAAAGGCTAAAGTTTTACGGAGCTTTGAGGGCCTTTGGGAAGGAAAATATCAGCAATTTCGAAACAGTAAGTAGGCTGATGGCAGTCTCTTCTGTCAGGGATGGGGTGGGGACTTCGGGGCGATGTTTGATTTCGAGAGGGAACCATTTTGAGAAATCTCACGTTTTTCTTCTGATGCTAAATGCAAATGAAAAAGGCTCAAACTGCAGCTTTTCCAGAAAAGGGATGCATTGTAAACCAGCCAGCCCATCTTTTTTTCCCCCCTTAATGTGGAATCGTCATCTTGGAAAGAAAGAAACACATTTTTCAATTGTCATAACAATGCGGCAAAAAGGAAATTTGGATAGATTTCTATAAAGACCTCAAGATTTCAAGGAAGGAAAGACAGCAGAGGGCTCATCCTATGACCTACGGAAGTTGCTGAGCTGCTTACAGCGGGCTTGGAAGAGCCCAGCTCGCGGGTGGTGACATGGGAGGGGCACCCTTCCACTTGCAGGGAGTTACTTCCGGATAAGGCTGCCCTACAGGAGGAGAAGTAGAAACTGCGTTCAGTTTCTTCCACGCACAAAGTGGCTGCAACAATAGGGCACTTTGGGCGGGAACCCGGGACTGCTGGCTAGCTGCGGGGAACTCGATTTTAGGCATCGTGTTCCCGGGGAATCTGAAAGGCCCGGAACCAAGGCCAGCAGAGGAGCCACTGGCCTCTGCGAGGCGTCCAGGCAGCAGAGTGAGGTCCCTTAGGACTCGCTCCTGGGCCAGGGGAAGGCTGACTGTCGCTGCAGGCCACCGCGAGCCACAGGAAGCCCAGACTCAGATCCTGGCCAGGCGGGCACCTCGGCCTGGAAGACGCGCCCGCCATGGAGGAGTTACACGGAAGAGTCCCTCGGCGTGCCATCTGCACCTTCAGAGGTCAGTAAGCCTTTCGGGAAGACGCTGTTTACAGCCACGCTCCAGCCCCGGCCACATCTTCCCTGAATCAGTCACCCCACCCACGGCGGTAACTCTGCGGATTCAACATTCAGAGAAAAAAAGATGGGGTGACATGTCCTCCCGGGGCTGGGCGCCAGGCGATGCGAGGAAAGCGTGCGCCAGCTTGGCACCAGCCGGCGGGCACTGCCTGGAACGCTGCCCCGAGCTCCCTGCCAAGTGCACGGTGACGCCGGTGGAAAAGGACCTGGCCTCACCCGTGGCTGTGGAGCCCAAGAGTAAATTGATCCCACGCGTTTTGGGGTGGGGACCAGTTAACTCTTGTTTTGTGAAGCCCAAGCTTGGCATCGTTCTAAAGCCTGGGCCTGTGTGGCGGGGAGCAAGCCATCACTGAGAGAGCTGGCGGGAACTACAGGATCACGGCAGGACGCCAGGCAGAGCTGCACGGCTGAGGGCCCTACAGGCTCCATCAGGAAGGAAACCGGAAGCAGCCCAAGCGGCCGCCTTCAGAGAGCAGCCAGGGTTTGGAGAGGCCCCTCCTCCACTGCACATCCTACCCTCACCGACCCTGTCACCGCTGCTTTCCTGTGGTCCCGAGTGAGGAGGATGGTCAGAGATAGATACATCTCCAGCATCAAGAGGGAGAGGAAGGATGCTCCCCGGAGAAGCAGGGGTGGAAGGTACAGCACAGCAGGTGTGGCTGGTGTCTGCCCCACGCTGGGGCTTCTGCACAGACTCCTCCGTGCAAAGCAAGCCTGGAAGGCCCTCAGGTGGTTCTGGGGGACCGGTCCACCAGCGGCTGGAAATTCAGCCTTTCAGGAGTGGTTCCTGGCCTGCACGCATTGGTCCTCGACTCGAAGGCCACTAACTGCCAAGCCACCCGGTCACCAGCCCTGGGGCACGCAGAGAAAATGAAGAACATCGGCCAGGCAGTTTGTCACCCCAGCCTTTATGCCCTCAGAAGGGGTCTTATGCTCACACGCGTGACGCCACCACGCCGCCAATGGCTGTTGGTGCGCGTAAGATCACCCGTGACACCGGGCTTTGCTAAGGACGACTTTCCCCTTCTAAACCAGAGCTTCCTGGAAGGCAGCCCGGCTCAGCCTGAGGGGACAGGACAGGCGCTCGTGCCAGCCTTGCAGGCCTGGAGCACACACTGTCAACCACAGGCTCCCCCAGAAGAGGGCTCTCCCTTCAGTTCACGGCATGGGTGATAGCTGAAGGGCGGGGAGGACAGAGCTCCCTCCGCAGCCTCCTCCTTAGAGCCCCCCGCACCAGACAGAGCTCCCTCCGCAGCCTCCTCCTCAGGGCCCCCCGCACCAGGGGGCACACCTGGAGCCAGTGTATTTGGCCAAGTCTAGAAGGCCAGCCGCATCGCCCGCTTTGCACAGTTGTCCCAGGCCAGATCCACCGCCTCGGCTTTCTTTGGACTCTGCCTCCAAAGTGTCTGTCGCCTAAGGCTCGCCGGAGCTGAACAAACGTGGTACCTGCCAGCCTGGCCGCAGAGGCCCGGGGCTTCTCCTAGCGCTGGAAAGTCTCCGGTGCCCTCGGCCCTGCCCAGGGCAAGGGCACAGTCCCTTATCAGCGGTGGCGCCAGCACCTCTGACCACGGAGCCGTAACCATCGCCATCCTGCTTGTGTTTCCTTTTCCTTTTCTTCTTCTTCTTTTAAAAAAAAAGGTAGTTCAGAAGATTTACATCGTAATGGGGAAGTGAATAAATACCAGCACTTATGGTTCTTATAAACTTTTATGTTTTGAAGACAGCATAGCACTCAAGAGGAATTCGACTGTTAAGGTCGGTGAAACCTAGGAAAACAAATAATTCAATCAAGACCCAGCGGCTACGAAAGGTGTCGGATTTGACAGTCCAAGATCTCCATCCTCGAATTCCTTGTTTCTGACAGCCACAGGGAGGCTTAAATCTCCAACCAAAGGCAAATAAATCTCCACAGTACCCCTCAAGAACTTTAGGCCCACCGAGTTCACCTTTGGTTTTGGAGAAGTTTAGTCTGGAGCTCCCCGGGGGCCCTCAGCCCATGCAAGGACTCAGCAGCAAGCGGGGGAGGGGGGGAACCCCAGCCTTGGGTCTCCGAGCCAGGCACTGTTTCTCCAGATGTTCTCAAAGGAGAGGGTCAGAAGAACTCAGTCAACGGCTCTGTCGCTGACTAGCCCTGTGACCTTGTATAAGCGCCTCCTAGCTCTCTGTGCTTCAGTTTCCCCAAGTAGCATCACACACGACTGTCTGGGAGACTGACATGGAATCATAGGCATGATCGCGCTTCCGGAGTCCCATGTGGGTTTGGTACTTTATCCTAGTTTGGTCTCGGCTGACTGGCTGTAAATTGGCAATTGATCTTTTCTCCTCAGCTTATGTTCTCATAAATACCCACCATGTTGGTGGTCTGGCATTTAGCAGATCTTCAGTTCGAATGAGTTAAAAACTAGGCCTTGAGAAGGTTGCGTTCAGCCTGGGCCTCTCGTGCTCCTTCCCTGACTCTCAGAAGCCACAGTGGGACCTGTGGGTCCCCGCCTGGATCTTTCTTTTATCTTCTCCCCTCACTGCACCCACCACACCACTTGTCTTCCACAAGCAGCTAGGATAGTTCAGTCTGGGGGTAAATGTTATAATTTGAGGGAAGAAACCCCACTTGATACTAACCTTGTTAAATGCCTACTCAATTCGTGAACTTCCATCTCAGTGCTTTTAAATTCATTGAGCTCCTTCCGAATGGCAGCCTGCAAGGAAGAGAAGCCCGTGAGAGTGCAGAGGAGGGAAAGCAGCCCACCTCCTCTTTTGTTCCTATGTTTTCTTTCTTCGACAAAGCCATACACGTGCTGCATAAAACGGATTCTTCCACTGGGAGAAGCGAAATCACCTGAGACATCCTTTAGAGCCTAGGAGGAGTCCCGTCCCCCTAAATCTAAGTTGCGAGCAGCCCGATTGGGGATCCTGCCCAGAGCTGTTCCACGTGGGCAGCGAGGGGGCCCTTCCACCTGGCCCACGCTCCTGGGTCCTGAGTGCACAGCCCAAGGCCAGCCTCTCATCTTTCTTTGGTGAATCTAAGCGCATCAGAGGCTCAGCGATGCCTCAGGATGGCTACTTCTCGAGGAGGTGTGTGAAATTCCCCAACCAAATTAAGGGGTGACGGCCAGCTGCCCCCTTCCCCTTTGACTCGTGAAGCCTTGGCTCCTTTACAAGTCGGTTGACTCTGAGGTGATGTATCCCACCACGGAGGGTACGGGAGGTGTTTTGAACAACCTCAAACGGGCATGAGATAAGCCTGAATGGCCTCACCCTTGCGGTCAGAGATGTGGCCACCGAGAAGGGGGAAGGAGGACTGGAGCAAAAGAACGTCTGGCGTTGGAGACAGCCTCACTTCTTCCTCGGGGGCCGAAAATTTAAACGTGGGCCCTTTCCCACAGCTCTTTCTAAGGTTGACACGTGCTTTGATGGGAAGATATCAGGGCACGGAGAGTCTGAGGATGGAAAAGTCTCTTTTTCCTATTCATCCAAAAAAACTTTTATTGTGTGCAGTTGTACTGTGCTAGGTGTATTATGCAGAGAGGAATCAGAAAAGCTGCCACTGTTTGAGAGTTAACAGTCTAACAGGAGACGTAAGTGCATAAATAATAACAAACAATTTATAAAATGATAGGCATCTCTAGAAAGGAACAGCTAAAACAATTTCTACTTCAGGTTGGTCGTCCATTTTTGGAGAGCCAGTTAAGATGCTACCCCTCAGTCAGACTGCTTGTATAAGTAAGATTAAGGGCAAGGCAGAAAGCGATTTAATACTTCTTGTGTATGTGAGAATTTTTATGATTATAAAAGTAATGCATGAGAAAATGGGCAAGGGGCTTGAACAGACATTCACAGAAGGCCAGTCAACATATGCAAAGGGGCTTGAGCTCCTTAGAAAACAGGGAAATGCAACCAACCATCCTGAGAAACCACTACACACCCACCCAAAAGGGCAGAGACGATACCACGTGTTCACGAAATGGGCAACAGCGAGAACTCTCATAAGCTGCTGGTGAGCATGTACATTCATACACTCGCTCTGGGCCACTCTGTGGCATTACTACTAAAGCAGCGAACCCTCTCCACACTGCAGGACACAGATACTCTACTTCTAGGTCCAACCCCAGCAGAAATGTGCGCACTCGTGAATGAAGAGACCTGGAAAAAGAACGTTCATAGCGGCATGATGCATCGCGGCAGCACTGTCCATCAACAGTAAAGCAGGTGGATACACTTTGGAAGACTCATAACTCTAAATACTATGGGATTTCTCTTTACGGTCCTCTTTGTGCATATGTAATAGTAAAGATACACGCTCTTGTGCCCTTCCATTAAAAACACGTAATAACACAAGCGTTTCTTCCTAAGATAAAGTTATTTGTAAACATTTTAATGGTCACACGATACTTGACCGTATTCTTGTTACCGTGATCATTAACGTGCAAGCACTGTGTGGCAAGCACTGTGTTCAGTGCTTTGTATTCTCTATCCAGCCTGATCCCAGAGCGCTGTGCTCCAGCACAGGCATTGTTTCATGTCATCGCCTGCGGCTGAAGTCCGGGCACTCTGCGTCTGCCCAAAGCCCCAGCCTCTGAGGCCGCCGGTCCGCTAGTCCTCAAAGCGGTCTATAATCTCCTTACCAAACCATTAGCAACCAGGGCCACCCCCTCAGGCCCACTGGCCTAGCCAATTCCGTCTACCAGAGCAATGCTAATACTTGGGACAAAGTGGACACGGTACCGCACCTGCTGCTGGTATGGCTGTCCTTCAGTTTATCTATTCCTTTCTGGAAAATTTCAACCTTATCACCTCACTCTTACTCTCACAACTCTGCCTCAAAAATGTGACTGAAGACGGGAGATTAAGAACCCTGACAATGTACTTCCATAACCTTCCTATTCTTTTTTTCCTTCCCACTATCCCCCAGCGAGGAAGGAGCTGACGTGACATTCCCTCTTCTTGGCTGGAGCTCCTCTTCCTTAAGGCAGTAAAACCACATGGTCTAAGAGAGACCAATGGGAATCTCTTCTATGCCATGGAAGGAACTCTATGGTCTGAGTCCTCCAGACGTAGCCCTTCATGTGGGACCAGAAGACAATACCAGCAATTGGTAAATATCCCAAACAAAAAAATACATTACTCTCCAAAAATTTATCTTTGTCTTACAATTACTATTTTTAGTGTAGAGTGAGTGCCTGTCTCACGTCTCTCCTGACCTGTATTTATGTTTTTGTTTTCGTATTTTTAAATTTTTATTTTTTTATACAGCAGGTTCTTAGTAGCCATCAGTTTTATACACATCAGTGTCTACATGTCAATCCCAATCGCCCAATTCAGCACACCACCACCCCCTGGAAAAGTCTTTACATAGGATCAGAATGGCTCCTCCCAAGGAAGGCAGGCACTCAGTTAAAGTGCCTGGCTGGGGGGTGGGAGGTGTGGGCACTGCTTCCCAGCAGCCCCGGAGGAACTGGATAGGCTCCCTCACAGCTGCTCAGGATTCTAGCTGGTACCTTCCCTTGACGTTTGCCAGTTCCCTCAGCCTTGGTCAGCAAGCATGCTGCGGTGAGAGTGTAACAACAGAGCGAGGTCACATCTATGTGACACAACTGCCCGGGGCGGGATGGACGGGCCTGCCTCCTGCCCGAGGTGAGGGGTGCTGGTTCTTGGGGCTGCCCACCATGGATTCCTATAGAGGGGAGAGGTGAGGTTTCCACTCGTCAGGACCTGGGGGCTGGCCCGCCCCGGGCGGTGGAGGGGGTACGGTTTCTGGGAGGTGCTTCCGGCCGGGTCAGTTCCCTCCCCCTCCCCCGCTCCCAAGTACAGCGGCTTCCCTGGGCTCACGCTGACCTCCTGCATGGCCTGTGAGGAAGCCACCTGCCCCGGGAAGGGATGGGGCAGACGCAGGACTCTAGGAGAAGGTCCTCAGTGTCCCCCCCGAGTCCCCTTGTCGTCACTTGCACACTGCACAGAGTTACTGTCTTACGCTTTTTTCTTTTCAAAGGCCCTTACCCTCCAGTTCCTCATGGTGCCTGGATTAAGAATCACGAAGGATCCCCAAGCAGAGGTCCCCTCAGATGCGTGTATGGATGAGAGGCGCCGTCTTGTGCCTTCTCCAGAGCAGGGGAGAACCAGCTCAGCGCCCTCGCCGCACACCGTCTGGGGCCCTTGGGCAAAGGTGCCAGGAGCAGCGCCACAGCCTGCCTGGCAGCTACTCGGCCTCCGGCGCCGAGCCGGGGACCCCGGCTCTGCGCCCGGGCTCCACGCGGTCTCCTGGCAGCAGGCTGGAGGCCCGGCCCCCTCCCCGGCCCCCTTACTTTGTCGGCAGCGGTGAGGCGGGTCCAGGGCTTGTCGGCCCTGCGGTCGTAGTCCTGAGCGTCGGCCACCTCCACGTAATCGCTGAAGCGGATGAGGATCTTCCGTTCCCTCAGCTCTTCCACCGTGGGCCTCTGGCTGAGCTGCGGGAGGGCGAGATGGATGCAGTCAGCCTGGGACCTTTAGATCGCCTGGTCCATCCGTGAATTTACGGGTGGCAAGACGAGGTCCAGAGAGGCAGCTGCTGCCTCACACACGTGTGAGGGGCGGGGCGCAGGGGCCACGGGGCTCCTGATTCCTGGACTTCTCCAGGGCTCTGTAAAAGAGTCGACTAACTCATGGGCTGCCTCCAGGCCTATTCAGACAGCCGGCCAGGCTGTCCCTCAACAGCACTGCGGTGTCTCGGTCTGTACACACGGTGTGTCTTTGCGCACGGGTGTGGATCCTCCCATGTCCTCCTACCTTTCCCATCAGGTGACAGAAACCTTACACAACAGTTTTGTATTGTTCTCGATTTGTGAATCCACATCTGTGTGTCAGATTTAGCGCTCTCTGCAAGATGGGTTTGTAATACTTTCTGTGTGTGTGTCTTGGACACAAAGAAAGTGTATGTGCAAACGGCGTGCAAACTCCGGGGTGGGCAGCAGTGAGAGTACGTTGACTTATGAGGTCATGGAGACCCTACCCCTCAACAGCTCAAATGAAAGGCAAGTCCACAAAGGCAGAGCTAGCCCCCGTCGATGCCAAGGACGACTCGGACGGGCCCTTCGGATAGGTCTGTGGTGAAGGAATGAAACAAGTGACTCATTCAACCGTCTCCCAGTGTGACCCGCGAGCACCCTTCCTTTGTACTTGAACAACATAAGGCTGACCTTTCTGTTCTCTCCTCCTGTCACCAGCTTTATTTCTCCTGGAGCAACACAGTCGCTCTCCTTAGGATGCTGTCCATTCATGTTCAACCGATGTTAGTTAAAAGCAATTTTTCTCTAAGCCCTAGACTGTATTTAATTCTACTAATAGAAGATGCAGTCAAATAGAATCTTACCACAAAGGCCTATAAAACAAACACACGCAAGTGAATCCAAACCACTCCGGCTGTTTTGACTGTATATCATGCGGCTGCCATACACCTTTGGCTGGTGCCAGAATGTCCCAGCTTGCCACCAACTGGCCTACAGTGGAAGAGCATCATTCGATGACTGCCTGGCTGGTGCCGAGCAGCACGGGGACAGCTGCTGCGAGGCTCCGGACAGGACCAAAGCAGCCTGCTGGGCCCCCTTGGCCAAGGGAGGAAAACCTGGGGCTCAGAGGCCTACTGGGCTGTGCCACTGGTCCCCTGTCTAGACGCTGTGTAGCTCCCCCGCGCAGAGGGGCTGCAGTCTGTCCCGAGGTGGCCCTGGTTGTCCCGGGACAGGGCATTTTGGCATCAGCTGTAACCTGTCACAGGAAACCAGAGGTTTCCCACGCTCTATGGGTAGGGGCGCTGTAAACAAAACTGGTGGCCTATCCTGACTCCAAGATGTGAGTGCAGGGCGCTCTGTACTGTCATTAGAGTACACAGGCATTTACCGTAATACCACAGGGCGTGAAGACTTCTACTCCAAGCCCCAGTTTGTTTCTAAGGACTTACTAGCTCGCCCTGGGGCGTTAGACAAACAGTACTATTTTCTAACTGTGCCATGACAGGAGAAAGGTTGTTAAAGTCGGAATTTCTAATTTAAATTTCTCACAGTCATGATCTAGATTTTATTAATACAGCCTGTCTATGGCAGAGTCTGGAGGGAACAGAAACCTACAGGTTGGCTCCGAAGGTGAGGGACTGTTTTTCATGCCTGAATCTGGTGGGGATTAGACACGACCTCTCCAGATCGTTAAGAGACCGGGCCCAAGTGCCACCAGGGAGTGAGTGAGGAGGACGCCGAGTTCTCCTGCTGGGAGAGTCTCTAACAACTGCCCGGACTCTGCTGTGAGCCAGGGCTCACACCCCTGGCCACATGGGGCTCAGGAGAGGTGCCTTTGGCTCATGGATGGCTCTAGCCCTTGGGGTGCGTGAACCCAACTTACTTGCCTGGACACTAAGGAAATAATCTTTGCAGCCAAAGCTGGTTTTCTGGGGATGATGGGCTGGAAGAAGGGGTGGGGTGCAGAGGTTGGTAGCGTTATGTTTCCGTCTATGGCAGCAATAGTATCGTTGGCAACCAGTTACTCAACAAAAGGGTACGTTGAGACCCCAATTCCACTATTACTACAGCCTGACCCAGGTACATTTCTTCCCTTCCTTCCCCCCTTTCCTTCCTCCCTTCCAGCCGTCCTCTCTCCAGTACTTCTTCCCATTCATCCATCCATCCAGCTAGCTAGCGACTTTTTGGAGGTGGGAAGCAGGCATTTATTCCAAGATAAACGCATGTAAATTTTAGGTTAGTCTCAATTTGGCTGAAGAAAACGCCTGGTCTGTGGCTATCAGCATCTGCTACTGTGTTTTATTTTTCTCAGTGTCTTAAATAGAATGATATTGAGGAAATCCTCGGGCTGAGGGTAAGTGAAAAGCATCCCCCACCACTGGCTTCTGGTCTTGGTGTGATAAAGGCTCCCGAGGAACAGCACGTGCCCAGAGCCACGAGGTGATACGGATTCCCCACCGGCTGGCACGCTCCACATCTCTGTGCACAAAACCAGAGGTGAGCACTGTGCCCGGTCTCTCCCTCATAAACAGTTTATGCCTTCACTCAGGCTCATTAGTTCTAATTCCCCCAGCCAGTCCCAGGGGAGGCAAATGCTGAAATTACAAGGCGGTTTTCCTGGGAGAAGGAAAGAGAGGTAACCAGGAGGAGGAAGAGGCATTTATCTTGGCTTGAGCACCTGCAAAAACCCCACCCCTAGCATTACCCCTCCTAGGGGAGATGGGTGTGGGAGGAGACCCTCTTCTCTCACCCCGTCCTGCCAAACTATGCAGTTAGTCAAGCTTTCCCTTGCAAAATCGTATGCTCTTTTTAAAGAGATGAGAATTAGGTGCATGTCCAAATCTTTTCCTATTCCTAGTTTTTAGCAAGAAACCCTAAAGTTTAGGAGAATTTTGGGGTCCCACAATCAAGCCCAATGAACTCTATGAAAATCGGATTAAACATTTTTTCTGAATATCTAGACCTTTCTGTCTCAGAAACGAGGGGTCATCACCAGTCTCCCTTTGATACCCTCATCATTTCAAAGACACACTTAGAATAATGCATCTCCCCCGGTCCCCCTCACTACTCGGTCTCAGGAAAAGGGATGCCCTGCGTCCAGAGGCTGGGTGGTCTTAAGGATGTAAGAGTCAGACCTTGACTGGAGTGAGGGCACCTGGGTGAAGTGGGGGCCCTTAGCTCTTGTTCTGGTTTCCCACCAGGGGACACCAGCCCGTCGCCGGCTTGTCAGGCCCTTGCTTGTCCTACTCCTTTTAATTGGGATGGCCTTTGGCTTGTCACCATGTGTCTGGGATGCTCTAAGGGCAAGAAAGCGTGTTCAGAAACACAAATCATCACCTTAATAATTGGTACGATGTTTTAGGATCTCTGAATTTCTTCCTTTGCATAATATTTCTAGGGAGAAAAATCCATTAACAAACCTTTAAAAAATTAATTTTAATGGGTCTCTTAACTGTCTCTAACCTTTGAGTATCTTTCTCTCAAGACGGTCACTGTACGAGGCTGATGAAAGACACTCTAGTCAGACAGAATATAGTAGTATATCTTCTGTGTCATTAATTAAAGTTGTCAATATCCTCCAAGAATAGCCTCAAATAAGAGTTTATTATCAAAGAGGCCACTCATAGAGTTAGATCCACTTGGGTCTACATTACATTGCCAAGCCATCTATTTTGGGGGTTAAAAACATATAAAAATTCTAGCTTTCTGACTTTTATCTAAGTGCTTTTCAAACACCTTCATTAGATTTATCAATACTTTTGGCGTTTTCCTAATTCAGTAATTCAAATTGGATTTAGCAAAATAAACTCAAATAGTTCTTAGGTAACAGGTCAGTAATAGTATCAGCGGAGACAAGGAAAACGCACACTTTCCCGGGGTCGTAGCAAATAACCGATATATGTGAACTTCTGATTTTGATAATGAATTTCCAGTTGCCTGATGGGGTAACAGTGAATTTTTAAAAACAAAATATTCACTGTAACTGCAAATATAATGCACCTGACATCAAGTTGCTTGGGGGTAGGCCAGTGTCACCAGCCAAAAGGACTGAGGATCATGAAGCTGAGTGGACCACTGGCCCCTGGAGAGGTCCTGGAGAGTCCAGAGAGCCGCGTGCCCTGACACCCGAGGAATGGAACCATTAATGACACTTCCAATGGGCCAGGCAGTTGCAAGGCCAACACAGGGCACAGGAGGGGAGGGTGGCCCCCTGTCCCGCCCCAGCTCGGCATGGAGAATCGTCTCACCTTTCGAGTTAATCTCCTCTTGATCTCTCGTTTCTCCTCTTGTTCCTCTTGTTCATTCCGAGCTGAAAGAAACATTTAAGACGCTTTAGATTTTGCTAGCAGCGTCGCGCCGCAGGAACAAAACGCATTTCAAAACGCTCACCTTTCACAAGTCCTGATCCCATTAATTCTTTGCATCTTCCAAGAAGTCCACAGAGCACGTGTGAGGCCACAGTGTGGGATACAACTGCCTACATTTAGACTTCTAAGGAGCGTCTTAGGAGAGCAGACTCCAGAGCTTAAACCTTCTCAGCTCAATATGTGGGGCGACTTAGCATCAGGTGTGTAAAGCGCCGAAGGGAGCCGAGATTCGGAGGACAGAGAACGCGGGAGTATCTGAGTAACTCAGTGACCTTGGGTACCTCACTTTCCTCCCAGGCCTTGCGATGGAAGCACGGATCGCAGCATAATACCGTCTAACTTGAAGAAAAACCACGAACGTCAGCCTGGCTCCCATGCCTCTGCCTCTCGTCTACTGAACTGAGGGTGGCGTCGGAGAGAGACCACCACGCTGCCGCTTGATTTTGCACAGGCTGCAGCAAAAGGGCCCTTGTGTTCCCTCATTTTGAAATCACCGTTGGAAATGATGGTCCCATGACTCCATTAACTTACCGCGCAGTGCGCAC
>NW_021147088.1:0-24983 GCF_002837175.3 Physeter macrocephalus
TCTGAGCCTCAGTTTCCTCAACTGTCCGACGAGGGTCTTGGAAGAAAGACCTCTAAAGACCCTCCAGCTCACCGGACCTCTAGACGACCGGTCCCCAACATTTTTGGCACCAGGGACCGTTTTCGTGGAAGATGATTTTTCCACGGACGGGGAGGGGCGATGGCTCAGGCAGTAATGAGAGCGATGAGGAGCCGCAGATGAAGCTTTGCTCACTTGCCTGCCGCTCACCTCCTGCTGTGCAGCCCGGTTCCTAACAGGCTATGGACCGGTACCAGGGGTTCGGGACCCCTGCTCTAGACCACAAATCCTAGGACGACAAGCCATTCCAAAGGCCTCAGACCTTTGCTGCCTCTTACTCACCCTATGTCCAGCCAGCACCTTAGAACCTTAGAAAAGTTGCGGGTGCCAGGGGCCGGGGGAGAGGTTCCTCCAAGTCTCCCCAGGCTGTGAGGTACCTGGGGCCTTCACACTCTGTTGTAGATAGAGGACCCCAGAGCATGAGGTCTCTTCCAGTTCTAATAGCTCTGAGGTATGGAATGGGGGAGAGACAGGACTAAGAAGGAATAACAGATGAATTCCACGGGAAACGTCTACTTCCTTCTTCAGAGCCCAAGCCCCCCCCCCATTCCTGACTTCTCAGCTCTCAGCCCACCTGACATAGTCCCATCCAACGCTGCCCTTGTTATGTGCACAGCTGCCCCTACAGCCAGGCTGGAGCTCCAGGAGGGCAAAGACTCCCCGTGTCATGCTCATCTCTGTACCCAGAGCACTTAGCACAGACCCTTACACACAGGACACGGCCAACATGGGGCCATCGAATCAAAAGCCACTGGTAGGGCCTGCCAGGGTCTGTGGCTAAGGGTGCCACTTTGCCCCCGGCATCACCAAGTTCAGGAGAAGCACCTGAGACGAAGAGAACCTCGCTTCTCACTCAGAGGCAGAGTCCAACTGACCACCCTCCAGCCTCTTCCCAGCCCTTCACAGGCACCGGATTGCCAGTGGCAATGGCCCAGACAGAAGGCTGAGGAATCTCCCCCTCTGGGACACTCTGGGACTCTGCAGACACTTGCTTCTTGACCCATCCAGTCAAGCAGGACAAGCACTCCCTAAACTTGAAGAAACTGCATTTTCTTTTTTCTGCCTCACCACACGGCTTGCAGGATCTTAGTTCTTAGTTCCCTGACCAGGGATTGAACCCGGCCCGGCAGTGAAAGCACCGAGTCCTAACCACTGGACCACCAGGGAATTCCCATAACTGCACTTTCCATTCTCTGAGTAAGGCTCCTCTGGCTTTGAAGTTCTTTCTAGTTTTTTTTAAAAATAAAAGTACCCAGTGACCCAACTTCTAGTTATCTATCTTAAGGAAACAGTCAAAAACAGGATGAGAAATTTCTGTTAAGGGATGTTCACTCTAGCTTTAGCAATGAAAATTTTTAAAAATAAATGGAAACTGCATATTTTTAACAGTAGGGGAAATGGCTGAATAATTGAGGCATGCATATACAAGGGAATGTAAAACTGCATTTAAAATATTTAATGACATGAGCAAACCTGTAATGATACATTAAGACGTAATATTTAAAACTGTATTAAAACACTAACCTATAAATTCAGTGTGCTTAAAATAAAAGGAAATAAATATATACATATATTTGCAAAAAATAAAAGAGAAGAAAAGAAAGTAAGAGAATTAGTCCTGACACAGGAGCTCTTTAAAGGGAAAGGCTCCCGTTGTGCATCATGGATACAGTGAAGGCCCTGAACCCCCAGATTTTTACTCTGCTGGGTGTGTGGAGGGGTTGGGCCGGGTGTACTGCAAGTATGTGTGAGTGTGCAAGAACCGTGTGCACTGGAAAGAGTATGACAGGTGTGCAGGCACAGACTGGATTGGCCAGACGTTGGCCATGTCACTTGCTGGCTGAGCAACTTGGGGCAACTTGCTTAAGCTCTTTGGACCACAGTTTCCTCAAGAAAAATATGAGTAAAAATAATTCCCATTTCATGAATTGTTGTGAGACTCAAACTCCAAGACTGGTGTTCTGTAATCATTAAAATACCACCTGAATACTAGCAGTTGTTACAAATGAGAGGCAAGAAGAGAGCTTCAGAAAATCTTCATTTCTCTCCAGACAGTAACTACTTCCAGATCTGAGTTTACTCCTGTCTGTGTTGTGGGTTTAGCAAAGCTGAAAATGCACCCAATAACTCAGATCCGAGGAACCTTCACAACTAGGCTCGTGTGGCTTGTCACTCAATCTAAAGCCATTTTCAGGAGGATGATTTCACCTCCCATTCAGACTCTGAGCTTACAGAACGAAACCCTGAGAGCTGTGGAGGGACTTCCCTGGTGGTCCAGTAGTTAAGACTTCATGCTCCCAATGCAGGGGGCCCGGGTTCAATCCCTGATCAGGGAACTAGATCCCACATGCTGCAACTAAGAGCCCACGTGCTGCAACTAAGACCCGGCACAGCTAAATAAATAAATAAACATTTTAAAAAAACCCTGGGAGCCACGGAGAATCCCAAGTGGGATTCGGAGAAGAAAACCAAGAGGTCATATCTCAGTCCAGAGCCTGCGGAGGATTTTGGGAGCAAAGTAACAGATATGACAAGAATCATTTAGATTCGCCGTTAACTGTTGGCCAGGTTATCCTGAAAACACGGAACTCGGCAATTCTAATCCCTTCTGCTGGCAAGTCTTCATTTCCAGAGAGATGATTACTTGCAGAGGCACCCATGAAGATGAATAAACCTCAATACTGTTTTTAAAGCTTCCCACGATTCCTGTGACAAGCCCATGACCTACAAGATCTACTGACCAGTACACCTCTCACAGCCGCTTACCTCCCCAGCTCCTCCCCGATGTCATAAAAGTCCTCCACCTTCTGCTGCTTGAACATCTCCATGTTTGGGCTCCTCATTGAGGCCTGGAGCATACAGCCCTGAAACATGAAAAAACCTGAGGTTAGGACAGACGTGTCAATTGGTACCAGCCTGAATCTAGGCCCAAAAGTAATTGGCTGCGTGGGAGCTAATAATCTAAGGATAACCCACAGCCCTCGTTCCTCAAGAACAGCCTTGATCAAGCCTTTCCTCACCTGTGACCAATGATGTACCATTCTTATTTGATTTATATTAATCACATTTGTTAAGGAGACAGAAAAATAGCCCTCCTCACTTCTTCAGATCTGCTCTGAACAAGTTCAGAGAAACAGGGCCAAGGGCAACTTCGGCAATTTGTTCTCATGAAGTTCAGTCTACTGAGAAAAGAGGCAGCTGTGATGCAGGAAAAACAGAACTCGTTTTTGAGTCAGAAGTTCCAGGTTCAAGTCCCACAGTTGCCTACGTCATTTAAACTGCAGCGTCTTAACTTCCTCATCTGTAAAAGGGATTAGTACTGTAAACACCACTGCAAATCAGGATATTAATTTTATAAACTACAAAATGCAGTAGAAAGGTAAGGGATGTGCATGACCTCACCTCCTACAGGCGCCGTGCCACCCAGTTTGGAGTCTGAACTGATTTCAAGCTCTCTCACTCGTCACCCTAAGGGAAAGATGGCTGGCAGTGGTGTGACAAATTAGAGTAGGCACCAGGAGTTAGGAGCCTCAGGTTCTAGTTGCAATTTTGCCCACAACTAGCTCTATGAGCTCATCTCTTGTCAGAGGGAGGAGGCTGTTTCCTCATCTGTAAAATGGAGCTAACTCTGCCTACCCAGGGCACCTTAATGAGAACCACAGGACTACTCTGAACCATGCAGAGCACTCACCACTCTATCAGAAGAGACTGTCTGCATCCTCCCTTGGGATCCTCCTGCCCTAAGGAGCTCACCCATTCCTGGGACGGACACATGCCACCCTGGACAGCACCCCAAGGGCAGGGCCCAGGACACAGCCCGCACATCACAAAGATAAAACCAGCTACCTGTGGATGCATCTTTCAAGAGTCATTAGCAAAGGCCTCTCAGAGCTCATTTTGGCTAGTGCTGGCAGCTTTTCTTCTGCCTGGCAATCAGATACCAACCACGGCCGGGCCCCATGAGCCCCAAAAGACTGTTATCACCAGGCTGGGTGGAGGCACCATTACATAAGGGCACGTCTCATCAGTGCCAAGTGGCTGAAGCTGTTCTAACTCTCAGGTGATGTATACATTTCACCCTCTTTCCTCCACCTCTGCCCCCTACAAACCAGAGCTCTGGTACCAACATGCCACCTGCCTCCCTCCCTTCCATCGAGTCACACACATCCCTGAAGACCTCCAGGCAGAGCTGGCCTGGCTCCCAGGCCTTACTCTCAGGGCCACCTGCCAACCTCCTGCCTGTGCATCACACATCCTCCTCCCTGCTTGGTCTTCACTCCATGCTCAGCCAGGGCCTGGCAAGCACGGAATCCTGAGAAAAGCAGGCTCCAGGATCCCCGGTTCTAGGCTAATCTGGGTGCATATTAGCCATGTGACCCATAGCACGTTGGCACCCTCTCTGGGATTCAATCCCCCTCCTCTGTAAACTGGGGTGATCACGTCTATATCACATACTTCACACATCCATGTGAGGATCCATTGTGATAAGGACATAAACTGCTGGGCAAATAAGAACGATGATTATTATTGTTATTTGACTCATTCCAGGCCATTGTTTGTGTTTCTGCTTCCCACAGCCATTGAGACACCAATTCTGTTTCCTTCTGAGGAAAAGGTACTGGGATCCTCCTGGCAAGTTTGGCTTGATCAGAATCAGAAGTTTGGCCCCCTTCGCCCCCAACCCCCATTGCTGGCAAACCTCCCGAGACTAGCACTGAGGGGGGCAGGACTGCTATCTATCATCTTCTTTTTGCTGAAAAAATACTTCCAAATAAACCATTTGGGTCAGATCCTGGGGGCAGAGGTGAGAGTAGCTACTAATTTCCCACAGTTAGATGGAAGCAGAAAACTCCAAAAAAATTCTGTTGGCAATACCCTGAGAATGGTCCCAGGGAACAGCTATGATCCTCCATTTGGCAAGAGGCCAGCTGCATTCGCTATCAGGAGCTGAGCTGGATTTGAAGAAGCCCCACCTCTACTACTTTGGGAAACCATTGGGCAGTTTCTACAGACATACCTAAGAGAAACGCATGCAGATGCTTTCCAAAATTGTCCACGTTAGAATGTTCACAGCAGCACTATCAGTAATAACTAAAAATTGGAAACAACCAAATGGCCATCAACAGAAGAATGGATAAATAGAGTTATACCCATACAATGAAATTATTATACAACAATGAGAAAAAGTGAACTACTGCTCCCTGCAACAATGTGGATGAAACTCACAAACATAATGTTGAATGAAATAAACCAGACACAAAAGACTACAGACTGTGTGATTCCCTTTAGGTAAAACAAATCCATGGTGCTAGAAGTCATAATAGTGGTTACGCCTGGGTCAGGGGCTGTGCCTGGAAGAGGACACAAGGAGGTTTCTGGGTGCTGGCAATGCTGTTTCTTGATGGTATGTACACTTATTTTGTATGCAATCAAAACTTTACATAATTAAAACATGAGTCTAATATCTACTGGACAAATGAAATAACATATGTAAAGTGTTTTTAATAGTCCTTGGATGGTTCCAACAAATGTGAGTTCCTACCCTCCTGCCATTGTCTTGGAGCCTCATGAGGGCAGGAGTTGTGACATTCTCACCTCTGTCGCCTTGTGGTAGCTGGTACACAGCAGGCACTCCATGAATGTTGCCTGATTTAAATTTAGTGCCCCAGCGGTCTTTCCCAAGGCTGCTGCTCAGAAAGCTCATCAGGTAAAAGCAGCCGATAACAACTCAAAGCCCCTTCATAACATCTCTGCCCAAGATGAATTTGCATTTTACCAGTTTAGAAACATGAAACTAAAGGGGAGACATTCTGAGGTGGAATTACAGTCACCAGCTAGGACCCAGAGAAGGACCCAGAGATACAGGCACCTTTCTGGCCCTGAAAAGATGAAACCACATGGCAGAAGGCACAGCTACAACTTTTGGCCAGGGGCACAGGCCATCGGCCCCAGACATTCCGTGGCTGAGGCCCATCTTTTTTTTTTTTTTTTTTGCGGTACGCGGGCCTCTCACTGTTGTGGCCCGTTGTGGAGCACAGGCTCCGGACGCGCAGGCTCAGCGGCCATGGCTCACGGGCCCAGCCGCTCCGCGGCATGTGGGATCTTCCCGGACTGGGGCATGAACCCGTGTCCCCTGAATCGTCAGGTGCACTCTCAACCACTGTGCCACCAGGGATGCCCAAGGCCCATCTTAATGCCTACATTTCTCTTAATGGAATCTCTAGAATTCACATTCCTGACCCCAACCCTAATACTAGGCAACACTTTTGAAAGGTTAACACAGATTTCCTAAAACCTCACAAAAAGAGATCTCTAAGAACATCTAGGGGATTTTTAGACTCTTCTCAGGAGCCGCCAGCATGAGGAAGGGAAGCCAGAGAAGTTCCACTTTATCTACACTATATGTTGGGGTTCTGTGTAAGAATTCATGGGTGGGAGGAGTTTGAAAACCACTGCTGTCTGGTCAAACCCCCTTGTTTTACAAGAGGAGGAAACTGAGGTCCAGATGGGGGAAAGGACTTGCTAAAAGTCACACAGCTAGCCCACTCCAGCTGCTCTTCCCCCAGCTTCTGTTGACAGTACTCTCAACCCTCCAATGGTGGCACGAGGGTTACTAAGTTGGTGGCCTCCTGAGGGACAACCTGGGAGGAGGACTCCAGGGATGGAGGATCATCCCATAAGGAAGTTTCAACCCTACTAAGCCCCTCCCCCATGGGCCCCAGCTCACCCTGCTGAACTCTCAGAGATCCTCACCCAGTACAAGTCTGTGAAATGGGACCATGATTGCCCCCTTACACACCCCCCATCACATTCAGGAGGAGGCTGCCAACAGAAGGGAGGGGCATCCAGCATTACAGTGTCCCTCCATGCATTGGAGGCTTTGACCCACCCTGATCTCTGATGAGGAAGCTGGGGCTCAGAGATCAGCCACCTGCCTAAGCTGACATGAGAAAACTATCTTCCTGGTAAAAGTCCAGCTCTGCTGGGCAGCCTGCTTGGTCAGTCCCCACATCTAACAACTAGGGAGGCCTTAGGGAGAGGGTCAGGGTCAGTTCAGGTCTTCTTCCTGCCAGTGGGAAACTCGTCCCAAACCAGCACACACCCACTCAAATCCACACACCCCTGCACCCCCTGCCCAAGCCTCTCCCAAAGCTACCGAATGGGGCCACTTCAGGTGCTAAAAACACATCTTGGGAGATGGGTGGTTTGGGGAAGAACAGGACTCCGGAGGAAATCGTGAAGGGGCCAACGTACCAGCACCCCTCAGTCACCAGGGCTCTCCCAGGAATACCTGACACAGAGGCAGCTGAGAAATACAATGTCAGAAACCACAGCAGCGGCCCCCAGCTGCCCCCCACCGGATTCTTGAGTACAAGGTGTCGGGGGCCACCCACCCCCAGCGACCTTCCCATCTGCCAGTGAGGCAGCAGCTATGCATCCTCTTTTCCAGTGTGCACTCCTAACCTACCACCTGCCTGGCCTCAACGCTTACGGCTCTGGGCCTCCCCTCCCTCCCAAAGTGAGAAGACTAATTTCCACCTTGCAGAGTTTACAGTGAGGATCAGGCAGACCCACACATGCCATGAGACATACACAATGCCTGAACCATAGTCGGGTAAACCGTTGACAACACCCTCCTATGCTGGGGTCGAAACCCCAGCCTGCCGCAGAGAAACTGGCTGCCCTCCTGCCCACCCTAACTCTGCCCCAGCCCAGGCTCCCGACTGGGACCACAGCTTCATTCTGCCACAGAGAAAGCTGACTGGGTACGGAGCAGCCTCCTCGCATCACCTCTTCGCAAGACGCAGAGAAGGAGGTATGCGAAACAGATGATGCTGAAAAGATCTGGGCCCTCTCCTCCCGTAAATCTGGGGCCCTCCCCCGCGTCAAGGGGTCCTAACTTGATGGAAGTCTGTCTCCTGTCCTCCCTAGGCGCCAGGTCTGCCCGCCGCTCCCAGCCGGTTCCTCGGGTCAAAGTGCCAGACTTCAGAGCGAGCCCTAGGGGCCCAGCGGGCAGTCCCTGAGGTCCAGGGCCGGCCAGAGCACCCAAGGCCAAGGCCGGCCATACCCGGGGGGGCGGCGTCAGGGACCGGGCCGCTGACTTGCCCCGGAGCAATTTGCCCCCGCTAGCCCCAGCCCCGAGCCGCGCACCCTGTCCCGCCTGTCGAGCCCGCAGAAGGGCGCTACTCACGGCGGGAGGCTGCGCGGCGCCGGGCGTGGAGGCGCGATAGGCACGGGGAGCGCGGCCGGGCGCGCTGCTCTCTGCTCGGCTCGGCTCCCTGCGCGGTGGGCGCCCGCCTGCCCGCAGAGCCGCGGAGGAGCCGAGAGGGCGGGGCGGCCGGTCCCGTCCCAGGCGCCGGCTGGAGGCGCACCCGGTGGCCCGAGACGGCGCTCGGAGCGCCCCCTACCGGGAGTCCCCTCAGGACAGCCCCCGGGTGAGGGCTGAGAGCCTCCCTGCCAGGTCGGAGCGGGCACCTCCTGGGCCCTGAGGTTCCCAGGAGAGGGGGCGAGAGCCAGTGGCAAGACTTGGCGTCTTCAAGGGCTCTGCCGCTTACATGATGTGTGGCCTTGGAAAAGTCAGCTAACCTCGCCAAACCTAATCTGGAAACTGATTTAAATGAGCTGATACGCTTGATATAGCCTGGCATGATCACTCAGAAAGTGGTATCTCCTTGTCCCCCGCTTCCACCGTGAAAGAGGAAGTCCCACCAGGGAATATGCCCCTTCCTCCCTCCCAGTCAGAGTGCTCCAACATCGGACAGATTCTTCTGGAATCCTCACCATCCACGGTTCACAGTGGGGTGGGGGCCGAGAGCGGGAGGGCCACTTCCCTCCTCACAACCCAACCCCATCCCCTCATCCTCACCCCAACTTAGGAGCAGCCTGGCTTCCGTGCCCCCAGCCCTGCCTGGCACGTTGGTGAAGGCTCACATCACCATCAAGGCTTCCCTAATGAAAGACTTGGGAGTGGAAATGCATTTTATGCTTGGGGTCGAGTGAGTTCATCAGAACCTCACCTGAGAGCAGTAACAGGCTACTGAGCACTGAACATGGGACCAAGGTGGCAGTGGGCAGGGAAGGGAAAATCCTGAGGGTGGTGGCAGCAAGGACACCTACTCCAGAATGAAGTCAGGAGGAGGTCCAGGTATTAAGAGCTAAGAATTATCTCAGCCTCAGTTCCTGCGTGGTTCCAAATGCCTCACCTAGCATTTAAGGCTCCAACCTGCATTTCCCCACTGTGTACGCACATCCTCTTCCCTCTTGTGTGTGTACATCCAGCTCTCTTGCCAGCTTGGATTATTGGCTGTTCCTGCCTCCATAGTTTTGTTTAAGCCATTCCATCACCACCCCCTCATCCCATCCTACAAAATCCAAACCATCCCTCAAGGGCCCTCTTAAGTGGCGTATCTTCCATGGAAATTTCCCTGATCTGCCCTCTGGATGCCTTTCTCCCCTGAACCCTACCACTCTTGGTTTGTACCCAATTGGCATTCCCCTTCCTCTATTTTAGTTGTAATTAGTGTCCAGTTCTCTTTTCCTCAAGGGCAAGGACAACGCTTTGTTCATCTTTGTGCCCATACAATGCCTGACATCCCCAACCCAGTAAACCTGTTAAATTGAATTACTAGAATGTAAATGTCACAAGGTAAGGGACCATAACTGAAGGCTTCCCTAATGAAAGACTTGGGAGTGGAGTGCTCCTCTCTTCCTTCTGCCAAAAATCCCGGGAGGAAAAAGGAATGAGAGTGGAGGGGGTGGTGGAAGGACATGGAAACAGGATGTAAGTCAAGTTCAGTGGTCTTATTTCAAAACAAGAGGCTGTTTAGGGAGAATAAATGAAGGCCCCTTCCCAGAGCCTCCATCCCTAATTCATCCAGGGCACTCCTCAAGACAGTCCGAGAGGAAAGGGTGATAGGTTCAGAGTCCTACATTTGGTTCAAAGCTCTGCTCTGCCGTTCCCAGTGTGGGTATAGTCTTGGGCATGGCACCTGACCTTATTCTTCATCAGTAAAGGAGGTAAACACTCCTGACAGCATCTAATGGAGCTATTGTGGAACTAAAATGAGACAGGATGTGTAAGATGCACCTAGAGGACCTCTACCTGTGCGAGCAACTCCCCTGTCCCCTCTTTAGCCTTTCCTGACACTGGGGTACTGAGATGTACAGATCAACCAGCCCTCTCCCACTCCCCAGCTGACTGGTACTTCAGAGTCTGTGACAGCCTCTAGAAAGACCCCAGCGCTTCCTTGTTCATAAACTTGACAACATTCCAGGACAATGCATGCTTTGAGCCACCTCTCCCAAGAGCACCAGGCTACCTTGAGTAGAGTAATATCCAAGACCAGAGGTGGCTCTCCAAGTCAGTGGCCACAGGAGGACAACCACTGGTGAGGTTTCACCAGCATAAGGAGGCCCTTCATCCTCAGACCATCCTCAAACCTCCTCCCCCATTTCCAGTTATCTATTGCTGTGTAACAAACCACTCCAGCCTGTGGCATGAAACAATTCTGCTAGGCTCATGCCTTGAGGGTCAGAAACACAGAGTGCACGGCACATATGGCTTATCTCTGCTGCATGATGTCTGGGGCTTCAAATGGGGAGACTTCAGTAGGTGGTAGTGATTTGAATGGCTGGGGGCTGGAATCATCTGAAGGCTTCTTCCTTCACATGGCCGGTGCCTGTGCTATGATGAATCCAAGGCTGGGCTCAGGCGAGACTGTGGAGCACCTACATGTAGCCTCTCCATCCCTTCCCCCTCTGAGTCTCATGCTTAGTACCTAATTTGCAGCAGCCATGTCCCCTTGCCCAAGGCAAAAAGGACATTCTTGAATTTGACACATGGCAAAATAGTCAGAGAATGTCGCAGCTGGAAGTGTCACTGTCAATCATCCCATCCACCCAGGTTATTTTTCAGATGAGGAAACTGAGGCTCAAGGAAGAGAAGTGACTTGCTCAAGGGCACACATCTTGTGAGGGGCAGAGCTAGAATTAGAGCCAGGCCCCCTCCCCATTTGCAGTTTGGTGCTCTTTCCACTCTACTTGCCAAAGGCAGTGCCTAGGGAGGTACCATCTGGAAATGCATTTTATGCTTGGGGTCGAGTGAGTTCATCAGAACCTCACCTGAGAGCAGTAACAGGCTACTGAGCACTGAACATGGGACCAAGGTGGCAGTGGGCAGGGAAGGGAAAATCCTGAGCGTGGTGGCAGCAAGGACACCTACTCCAGAATGAAGTCAGGAGGAGGTCCAGGTATTAAGAGCTAAGAATTATCTCAGCCTCAGTTCCTGCGTGGTTCCAAATGCCTCACCTAGCATTTAAGGCTCCAACCTGCATTTCCCCACTGTGTACGCACATCCTCTTCCCTCTTGTGTGTGTACATCCAGCTCTCTTGCCAGCTTGGATTATTGGCTGTTCCTGCCTCCATAGTTTTGTTTAAGCCATTCCATCACCACCCCCTCATCCCATCCTACAAAATCCAAACCATCCCTCAAGGGCCCTCTTAAGTGGCGTATCTTCCATGGAAATTTCCCTGATCTGCCCTCTGGATGCCTTTCTCCCCTGAACCCTACCACTCTTGGTTTGTACCCAATTGGCATTCCCCTTCCTCTATTTTAGTTGTAATTAGTGTCCAGTTCTCTTTTCCTCAAGGGCAAGGACAACGCTTTGTTCATCTTTGTGCCCATACAATGCCTGACATCCCCAACCCAGTAAACCTGTTAAATTGAATTACTAGAATGTAAATGTCACAAGGTAAGGGACCATAACTGTCTTGTTTTCTATTGTCTCCCAAGGGCACCCAAGTCCCTGGCACTTAAGCATATGTCTGATGGAGAGATGTATAATTAAAGTTAATAACTGCCACATATTACATTCCAGGAGTTCTCAGCCCTGAATGCACATCAGAATCACACTGGGAGTGTTTTAAAATCCTAATGCTCAGACTGCACCCCACACCAATTACATCAGAACCTCTGGGAGTGGGAGCTGGGTTTCAGTAGTGGTTAAAACTCCCCAGGTGGGGCTTCCCTGGTGGCGCAGTTGAGAGTCCGCCTGCCGACGCAGGGGACACGGGTTCATGCCCCGGTCCGGGAAGATCCCACATGCCGCGGAGCGGCTGGGCCCGTGAGCCGTGGCCGCTGAGCCTTGTGCCTGTGCGTCCGGAGCCTGTGCTCCGCAACGGGAGAGGCCACAGCAGTGGGAGGCCTGGGTACCGCAAAAAAAAACAAAAACAAACAAACAAAAAAAAAAAAAAAACCAAAAAACCTCCCCAGGTGGTTCCAATGTATAGGCTGAGAACCAATTTTCTCATGCCCCAGAGACCTGGGGAAACGAAAGCCTCCTCCATCAACCCACCAAACCACAGACACATCTGAGCACCTGCTTTGTGCAAGACACTCCCCCGGCCTGTGAGACTGGTGAGTCACAGGAGCCTGAAGCTTCCACAGGATGAGAAGACAAGCCCACGGGGAAGATGTAACCATGGGGGGCACTAAAGGGCAATGAAAGTGGAGATATCCTAAGGCACACTTTGGCGCCTGGCAAGTTTACAGAGCTACCAACCTGCTGACGAGGAGACAAGAGCCAGGACTGAGATGCTGCATGTGTGGGCCGGGGCAGCTGGCACTGGGGTTGGCATAGAGGATGCACGGTGCGAGGGCTAAATGCAGGGACTCCGATGACGGATGCCTACTGTGCATCCCAACGAGCCACCTACTGTGTGATCCCGGGCAACCTTCTCGGGTTTTTGCTGTTTTGTTTGGTTTTTCGGTTTTTGGGTTTTTTGGCAGCACCACGCAGCATGTGGGATCTTAGTTCCCTGACCAGGGATTGAACCCGCACCCCCTGCAGTGGAAGTGCGGAGTCTTAACCACTGGACTGCCGGGGAAGTCCCCCAGGGAACCATCTTGATCTTTCTGTGCCTTATTATCCCCATGGGTTGTTGTGACCATTCCATTAGTTACGGATATGTGTGCACTTGGATCAGTGTCTGGCCCATAAGTGCTCAATGAGTATTCCTATGTTTATTGTTCCTTAAATGTCTGGTGTGAGCTCCCCTAGAGAAGGAAATGGATCTTACTCATCTTTACACCCCACCCATCCCCAGCCTGGCCCTGAGCAGGTCCAAAACGAGTCAAATGAAGACTGGACTGCCGGCTGCTTGACAGTGGGTCCAGTGCTGACAGCTTTCTTATGCTATCAGGACAGGCCAGGAGAGGACTCAGCTGGCTCCTCCCCAGCTGGCTAGCCCCCTGGGTAGAAGGCAGGCAGGAAGCCTCCTCCTCCCAGTGGTGGCCAGTGGCCTGGTTCCTCAGTCCTTCCCAGCCCTATGTACCCTGCCCTGTGCCCTCTACTCTCCCATGCCCAGCCAGGCAGGGTCAGGGTGTGGGGCAGACTTGGCCACCCTTCCTGCTTCCTCCCTCAGGAGGCCCACTGGCTCTTGCAAACAGAGGTGTCTGCTTCCACCTCTACCCTGGCTGGACTCAGCAAGGCCTTGACCCCACCATAAGGATAAGGCAGGGGAGGGGAGGAGAGATTGAAAGGGGCTGGGGCATGGGAGGCCTTGCCTTTCCCTGGAAGCCCTGGACAATGGGGATTTCCTGGGCACAAGCACACAGCCATTGATTCTACAAACATTCAAGGGCACCCCCTGGGGCTAGGTACTGGTGGAGGAAGAATAGGCTTAATGCCTGGTCAAGTGTCAGGTCTACTCCAGCAGGCATCATGAGGCGCCTAAGGGAAAGAGAGCTTTGACTCAAACGTGAAAGAGGACCAGGAGAGTAGGAGGTGGGGTGAGGGAAGGATGGCACTTTAGGTGGGAGTAGCTGTGTGTACAAAGGGCTGAAGGTATGAAACCACCTGCCATTTACTGCCTCAACTCCCACCTGAGCCAGCACAGGGGTCACGTGGTAGGATCATGATCCAGGCACATGCTATCTCCTTCTGTTTAGGCAGAGGTTGGTGACACGGGCACTGGGTACTTGGCCAGGGACCCCAAACAATGCCCACTTTTAGGGCTGTGAATTCTACCATCTCCTTCTCTAGGCTCAGGAATAAGACAGGCCTATTTATATTCCTGTTCAGCCACTTTCTGGGCAAGACACTTCCCCCTCTGAGCCTCAGTTGCCTCATCTGTAAAATGGGAATAATTACACCTTTCTCTCAGGACCAGATAAAATACTTGAGAAAGCACTGGCACAAATGGTAGCTTCCCTCCCCAAACAGATGGTTGCCAGGACTTCCCTGGTGGTCCAGTGGTTAAGACTCTGTGCTTCCACTGCAGGGGGCACAGGTTCTATCCCTGGTCAGGAAACTAAGATCCCACATGCTGCGCAGTGTGGCCAAAACAAAACAGATGGTTCCCTCTCTCAAGACAGTCTGTCACCTGTGCCCTGTCTCTCCAGCCACGTTGTTCCTGCTTCTGTCTCTGAAATACTTTCTTCCTTTCCCCTCCATTTATCCAAGGCTCAGCTCAATTCCAGCCTCATTCATTTTTCAAACATTTCCTGGTGCACATCCTGGGCCAGGCCCTGAGAGAAATGAGGCACAGGCCCTGCCCTCCAGGGGCCTCAAAGCCAAGCAGAGGAGATATCCTGGGAATAAATGCCAGAATCCCATGTCCTGGGGCAAGACAGACAGAGCCCCAAGGGTGCCCAGAGGTACCTGAATACCTGGGGGGCAGGGTAGAGAGGCATCTCTAAGGAGAGAACTCTTCCTAGACGGCACAGTCACGTCTGCTGAGCTGAAGCTAGGATTTCACTTCCCTGTGTTTGTTAACAAGCCCTGCCCTCCTTCTCCACATCCTTCTCCTGTCATCCTTCTCTTTGCTGGTAATGTGGTCGGACCCATCAGAGGCCTGTGGTAGATCCATAAGGGAAGAATGGGAGGAGAGCATTTCTTCCCCACCTTCCTCTGAAGAGGAATTTCAGGGCCAGACCTGGTCAATCCACGGGTGTCTCCTTCCACACATCTGGCGGATCCCTGATCTCCGTGTAGCTGGCCTTCCTACTCTGCGGCACGTCATTGGATATTAAAACCATTGAGTGGGGCTTCCCTGGTGGCCCGGTGGTTAAGACTCTGTGCTTCCACTGCAGGGGGCACAGGTTTGACCCCTGGTCAGGGAACTAAAATCCCACAAGCCACATGGCACAGCCAAAAAAAAAAAAACCAACCAAACAAACAAAACCCCCCAAAAAAACAAAAACAAAAAGGAAAACAAAAAACACTGACTGAAACATTGTTGGAGGACAGGATACTCACAGGGTCTCTTAAGTATCTCCTCACAGACTTACTCATTAATGACAAAGAGGAAAAGGTACTTTGACAACAGAGGAATCTGGCAGATAGCACCTAAATAAAAAGTCCACATTTAACATCAATAAAAATGGAACAAGAGGGCTTCCCTGGTGGCGCAGTGGTTGGGAGTCCGCCTGCCGATGCAGGGGACGCGGGTTCGTGCCCCGGTCCGGGAAGATCCCACATGCCGCGGAGCGGGTGGACCCGTGAGCCATGGCCGCTGGGCCTGCGCGTCCGGAGCCTGTGCTCCGCAACGGGAGAGGCCACGGCAGGGGGAGGCCCGCCTACCACAAAAAAAAAAAAAAAATTGTAGGATGCAGGAAAATCTGTACATTTAGAGAAATTTACAGATGTAAATGTTCTTTTATTTTACGCCGCGGAGCGGCTGGACCCGTGAGCCATGGCCGCTGAGCCTGCGCGTCCGGAGCCTGTGCTCCGCAGCGGGAGAGGCCACAGCAGTGAGAGGCCCGTGTAACGCAAAAAAAAAAAAAAAAAAAAAAAATGGAACAAGAAAGATATAACATCATCTATGTGGTACTCCTGCCAAAAATGTAGAGGCTGAAACTAATCATGAGGAAACAATCAAGACAAATCCAGACTGAGAGACATTCTGCAAAGCAACTCACCTGGACTCTTTAAAAATATCAGCGCCGTGAAAGAAAAACAGGACTGTTCTACATTAAAGGGGGCTGAAGAGACATAGCAACTCAGGGCAATGTGTGATGAGTGATTGGATCCTGGATTTTAAAAACGTTAAAAGGGACATGATTGGACAATAGTGGAAATCTGAATATGGAAGTTTTATTACATAATCATATCAGCGCTACGTTTTCTGAGTGGGAGGATTATAGTGTGGTTATGGAGGAGAATGTCCTTCCTCTTGGGTCATGCATGTTGAGGTGTTTTGGGGAGAAACAGCATTATGTTTGTAACTGTTCTTCAAATGGTTCAGCAAAAAGAATATATATATGTATAGAGTGAGCGAAAGCTGAACAGTTGATAAATCTAGGTGAATTCTTCTTGCAACTTCTCTGTAAGTTTGAAATTTTTCAAAATCAAAAGTTGGGGAAAGTAAAACATAATATTTATTATGGTAATTAGCAGAAAAACAAAAACTAAAAATTGTTCAGAGTGGTTGTCATTGGGGAGTGACACTGGAGTGGGTGGAAAGGGAGACTTCTAGCTTTCATTTTATATTTTTTGGACATTTTTTTGGTTTTGCTGTTTCTATATTGCTTCTATGATCAAAGAAAACTAGGTTAATCAATAAAATATGTACAACAGAGGTTGCTCTGAGAATAGCATGCTTGTATCAGTGGAGGTCTCTTCATTCCAGAAAAGAATTAATAAATATTGTGTTTAGTACCCATTAATGCTCATTAAGACTTTAGACCTACTAATGAGTGATGAAGTTCTTAGAACACAGTCAGTCTTCCTCAGCCTCATTTCTACTCAGCAATAGCACTTATTAAAGGGCATTGTATTCTTTTCTTAAATCTTGCTAAAAGAAAAAAATATTGAAAGACAACCCACAGAATGGGAGAAAATATTTGCAAACGAAGCAACCAACAAGGGATTAATCTCCAAAATATACAAACAACTCATCCAGCTGTATATCAAAAAAACAAACAACCCAATCAAAAAATGGGCAGGGAACTTCCCTGGTGGTCCAGTGGGTAAGACTCCACACTTCCAATGCAGGGGGCCTGGGTTCGATCCCTGGTCAGGGAACTAGATCCCAAATGCATGCCGTAACTAAGACCTGGTGCAACCAAAATAAATAAATAAATAAATAAATAATTTAAAAAAAAATGGGCAGAAGATCTAAATAGACATTTCTCCAAAGAAGACATACAGATGGCTAAAAAGCACATGACAAGATGCTCAACATAGTTAATTATTAGGAAAATGCAAATCAAAACTACAATGAGGTACCACCTCACAGAGGTCAGAATGGCCATTGTTAAAAAGTCTACAAATAACAAATGCTGGAGAGGGAACCAGAAAAGGGAACCCTCTTACACTGTTGGTGGGAATGTAAGTTGGTGCAGCCACTATGGAAAACCGTATGGAATTATCCTCAGAAAACTAAAATAGAACTACTGTATGATCCAGCAATCCCACTCCTGGGCATATATCCAGAGAAAACCATAATTCGAAAAGTTGCATGCACTCCAATGTTCATTGCAGCACTATTTACAATAGCCAAGACATGGAAGCAACCTAAATGTCCATCGACAGAGGAATGGATAAAGAAGATGTGGTACATATATACAATGGAATATTACTCAGCCATAAAAGAGAATGAAATAATACCATTTGCAGCAACATTGATGGACCTAGAGATTATCATACTAAGTGAAGTAAGTCAGACAGAGAAAGACAAATATCATATGATGATATCACTTATATGTGGACTCTAAAAAAAAACGATACAAATGAACTTATTTACAAAACAGAAACAGACTTCGAAAACAAACTTATGGTTACCGAAGGGGAAATGTTAGGGGGAGGGATAAATTAGGAGTTTAGGATTAACATATACACACTACTATATATAAAATATGTAATCAACAAGGACCAACTGTATAGCACAGGGAACTCTACTCAATATTCTGTAATAACCTATATGAGAAAAGAATCTGAAAAAGAATGGATATATGTGTATGTATAACTGAATCACTTTGCCATACACCTGAAACTAACACAACATTGTAAATCAACTATACTCCAATATAAAATAAAATAATTAAATTTTACAAAAGAAAAAATTTTGCTAAGAGTAAACATCACTAATGTGGAGACATATGAAGATGTAAATATCCTTCAGAAAAGGATGAAAATGACAAAATGAATAGAATCATATCTTGATTTTTATGTCCTATTTTTTTTTACCAGTTCTTTGCCAATCTACCCAGCCCCTATTTTAGTCTACAAAATATTTAAGGAACCTAGAAAGTTTCACATTCTATTCTATCTTTCAATTCATTTCAGTCAGTGCGGAGAAATGACTTGCCCGAATCAAACGCTGACTATTGGTCAACCTTAACTGGAAACCAGGCCACTTTCCATATATCCTAACCACATAGTCTTGATTCTGATTCTCCCATGCTATGTGAGTGTGGACAGGTCACTCAACATCTCCTGGCCTCCATTTTCTTACCTATAAAATCGGATAGTAGGATTAGATTAACATGGAGATGGCCCACATGATCCCTGATAGTGGCCATGTATTCCACTTGGAGAAATGAAGGTGCAGCAAAGATCTACAACCTGGTAAGATTCACCCTTTGAGGCAAACTTGAGCTTGGCACACGTATTCATTTTATATTCTGACTCATCTGAACAGACCTCACCTTAATGTAGCCAAGGAACACAATGTGACAGCTTCGGGAATCCAGCAACAAGGAAACTCAGCTGATGTGACGCAGTTTAGTTCAATTAGCTTAATCAGAACAACAACAATGACAAAGACCTAAGAACGATAATATTCCTTAAAAAAAAAGAGAAAAACTAATAAGCTTTCCTAAAGGGTCATAATCATTTTTAATTCTGCATGAATCAATGGATTAGCGACTGCGGACCAAGCTCAATATTAATCACTCCTGTGATTGTTAATGATGTAAATGAATCCTTCCTTGGAAGCTCCAGAAAGCCAGCATCCACTGTGGTAGGTGGAAATTTAAAACCAGAAGGTGCCTTAGAGATTATCTAACACCTTATTTAATAGAAGGAAGAAGGAGGCCAAAAGAGGGAAAGTGACTTTTACCCAAGTTTACATTTGTTCAGGGCGGGGCCAGGATTAAAGTTCAGGCCTCCTGACCCCTAGGCCGGTGGGCATTCCTCATAGGAAATGCCGAAGACCGAGGCCCTTGGTAAAGCTGAATCCCCTCATTATGACCAAGGTAAGCCTGAAATAATTCAACAAGAAAACACTGTGGGAGATAAAGGGAGCATCTAAAGAAGATAGGAAATATTAGAAAACACATTCATGACAACCAAGAATATGAACAGTGTGCTACAGAACCAGCCCCCAGGAGTTTGCATAAAATCAAAGGACACTTCCCCAAAGGGGAAAATACATTTTATTTTATTTATCTCCCACCTTAATATATATATATTTTTTCGGACTTCCCTGGTGCGCAGTGGTTAAGAATCCTCCTGCCAATGCAGGAGACACGGGTTTGAGCCCTGGTCAGGGAAGATCCCACATGCCACGGAGCAACTAAGCAGAAATTGAAACACAAACGTAGAAAACAAACGTATTGACACCAAGGGGGGAAAGTGGCGGGGGTAGTGGTGGTGTGATGAATTGGGAGATTGGGATTGACATGTATACACCGATGTGTATAAAATGGATGACTAATGAGAAAACAAAAATGCAAACCATATATGGTTTTTGTACAATTTAAATAAAAACTCTGATTTGTAAAGGAAGATTATACAGCTTTTGAGGACATGGGTTGGAATACTTTTTAAATGTAATTAATCTAAAATAAGCCAGGCAGAGGGAGACAAATACTGCATAGAATCACTTATATGTGAAATCTTAAAAAAAAAAAAAAAAAAACCAAAGGCTAGAAACAGAGCAGAAAAGTGGTTGCCAGGGTGGGGTGTGGGGGAAATAAGGAGAGGTTGGTCATAGGGTACAAAGTTTCAGTTATAAGAT
The DNA here is from genome assembly GCF_002837175.3 of Physeter macrocephalus. Classification (NCBI taxonomy): domain Eukaryota; kingdom Metazoa; phylum Chordata; class Mammalia; order Artiodactyla; family Physeteridae; genus Physeter; species Physeter macrocephalus. The sequence goes on from NW_021147088.1 coordinate 20,041, forward strand.
GAATAAGGTCTGAGGATCTAACGAAAAACATGGTGACTGTGGTGATAACACTGTATTGTATAATTGAAATTTGCTGAAAGAGTAGAACTTAAATGTTCTTACCTCCCCCGCAAAAAGGATAAATATATGAGGATGGATGTGTTAATTAACGAGATGGGTGGGATCCTTTCACAATGTACACATACATCAAATCACCACGATGTACATTTTAAACGTCTTGTAATTTTATGTCAATTATACCTCAATAAAGCTGAAATAATAGGTCAATAATAATAATACCCAATATTAAGTATAAAATGGATGACTAATGAGAAAACAAAAATGCAAACCATATATGGTTTTTGTACAATTTAAATAAAAACTCTGATTTGTAAAGGAAGATTATACAGCTTTTGAGGACATGGGTTGGAATGTTTTTTAAATGTAATTAATCTAAAATAAGCCAGGCAGAGGGAGACAAATACTGCATAGAATCACTTATATGTGAAATCTTAAAAAAAAAAAAAAAAAAAAAAGTCGAAGGCTAGAAACAGCAGAAAAGTGGTTGCCAGGGCAGGGGGTGGGGGAAATAAGGAGAGGTTGGTAACAGGGTACAAAGTTTCAGTTATAGGATGAATAAGGTGTGAGGGTCTAACGAAAAACATGGCGACTGTAGTGATAACACTGTATTGTATAATTGAAATTTGCTGAAAGAGTAGAACTTAAATGTTCTTACCTCCCCCCAAAAAGGATACGTGAGGTGATGGATTTGTTATTTCACAATGTACACATACATCAAATCACCACGATGTACATTTTAAACGTCTTGTAATTTTATGTCAATTATACCTCAATAAAGCTGAAATAATAGGTCAATAATAATAATACCCAATATTAATTAGTGCAGGACAGGGACACAAACCTCCATTCTTGGTGAGATATTAATTGGTACAAATTCTTCAGAAGGCAATTCAGCAACCAATATGTGTCAAAAGTGTCAAAATTACCATAACCTTTGGCATAGTAATTCCACATCCGAGAATGGCTTCTGTGATAATCACCCCTGTCAGAACAAAGGCGCAGACTGCAATGCCCTCAGTGTGATGCAGCCCAGTCAGAGTGGTGGTGAGTGTGCCCTGAGGGCGCCCCTAGGCAGATCCCTGGCGGGGGCAGAGAACACCCAGGACAGCTGACATCAGGGCTCTTCAAGAAGTCTTGCTCTTCAACGACCAACTGGAAACCTGGAAGCCCATGCTTTGCTGCCATCTAGTGCTTCCCAAGTAACTGCACCCAGCCAGGGAGGAAAATTGCCGCCTCCGTCAAGTAACTTAGCACCAAGGGGCTTTCTCTTCTTTTTTTGTGGCCTGCGGGATCTTAGTTCCCCAACCAGGAATTGAACCCAGGCCACGGTAGTGAAAGTGTCAAGTCCTAACCACCACGGAATTCTCTCTCTCCTGTATTTTTATTTAACAAACACTAATAAAGCATTTACTATGTTCCAGGCATTGTGCTCAGCACTTACAAGCATTCCCTCTTAATCCTCATACCAGTCCTATGAAATATCATCCTCATTTTACAGATGAGGTAACTAAGGTACAGAGAGGTTAGGTAACTTGGCCAAGGTCACACAGTGGCTAAGTTCACGATTAGAACAAGGTGGCATGTTGGCAGCAGGGCCTGCACTCTGAACCACCTCCATTGTGAGGCTCAAAGGTCTGTGTGATACTAATAGCCCTCAGAGAGAACTTTATAGCCCACACAGCAACTGCTATCCTCCCCCTTCCCCTAGCTCATCTCTCCCAAACAAGTTCACACAGGCACTGAGTTCACCTCTGCCCTATAGGCAGCCTAACCTGAGTCAAAGACAACCACTGGCCCAGGCGAGATCCAGTGTGTTTTTTAACATTTTAATTATAAAATATTTTATATATTTAAAAAGATGTAAAAAATAACAGATACTCAGCACTCACCTGCAGCTTAAAAAATAGAGTGTTTCTAGTAGTGCTGTGTCAGTGATGAGGTTCATCCCTCACGGTTCACTGGCTTGTTTTCTGTCGTTGTATTAACACATGAGGGACACCAACTGGGCTATGAATGCAAGGCCACTATTACAGCAATCCTTCCTCTTCCTAATAGATAGTCCTCCCCTAATTACAGTTAACTGTATCCTGCTGGAGACATCTGCGGTTTGGGTCACATAGCAGTTGCTCCACAGTGGAGCTGAGAAAGCTTCTGATTGCTTTAGATAGTGACTCCCAACCAAGGCTGTGACCCCCTGGGCTCTGAGGAGTTCTTAAAGGAATGGGAGCCCAAGGGCTCAGCTAGCATGATTTAGAGACCAGGATCATTTACTCCTTAGCAAATCCACGAAAGTGCTGGAATCACTTGCAAAGTTTCATGTGAGTGCCTCTTTCCTCTAGGGAAAGGGTCCATTCCATATCTTTTATAAGATTTTTAAAGAGGTCTGAGACCTTCCAAAAAGGTTAAGAATCATCCTAGAGCTCAGGAGCTGGCAAATGACTGACAGGCCAAATCCAGCCCAATGCTTGCTTTTGTACAACCCACAAGCTAAGGATGGTTTTTATATTTTTAAGTGGTTGAAAAAAATCAAAAGAAGAATATTTCACGACATAAAAATAAGAAGAGGGCTTCCCTGGTGGCGCAGTGGTTGAAAGTCCGCCTGCCAATGCAGGAGATGCGGGTTCGTGCCCCTGTCTGGGAAGATCCCACATGCTGCAGAGTGGCTGGGCCCGTGAGCCATGGCCGCTGAGCCTGCGCGTCCGGAGCCTGTGCTCCGCAAAGGGAGAGGCCACAACAGTGAGAGGCCCGCGTACTAAAAAAAAAAAAAAAAAAAAAAAAAAATTATAAATTCAAATCTGTGTCCATAAATAAATGTTTATTGGAACACAGCTATGCTCATTTACATATTGTCATGGCTGCTTTTTGTGCTACAAAAGCAGGGTTGAATAGTTGCAACAGAGATGCAACGCTTGAAATTTTACCATCTGGCACTTCTCTGAAAAAATTTGCTGACCCTGCCAGCAAACACATTTTGTGAATTTATGGACCTCTATTTTTCACTTGTATGTAGATGATGTTATGGTGGATAAAGTACAAATTCATTTAAATATAATATTAATGCAGTGGACATTAGTCATCAGACTACATTAACCCTCTTGATGTATTTGAGCAATTCCTACCATGTAAGTCTTGCTGGGAGATAGACGGACTCCTTATACAGGCCAGATACTCCTTTCTCCTGCCTCCCTGGCAGCCAGGACATGGACATGGGACTTGGGATCAGTCCATTAGAGACCCCATCTAGGACTTTGCAGCTGGAGTGAGTCACACAAAATAGCAGGGATAGAAGAGATATCATTCTGACAGTAGCAGAGAGTACAGCAGTTACAGCTAACTTCGAAGAGCAGCAGGGCCAGCAGGATGGGGGTGCCTGCAGCAGTGACCCATTTCATGTACCATCACTGGTTTCCTCACCAGACTGTCCCTTAAGGGATGATTTTGTCTTTGGTTCTGGTTGACTAGCCTCCATGTCTGCCTGGCTAGGACAAGCTCAGACACTAGACGGGACAGCCTGCATCACTCACTGCCTGCAGGGAAGAGGGGGCTGAAGGCAGAGGTTGGTAAGCATGAACTGAAGGAGGACAGAGAGTGGCTGACCCATCTTTGTATCCTTAGCACCTAAGACAGTGTCTGATACTTAAAAAGTGCTCACTAAATATCTGTTGGTGAGAGCACCAGTGAGTAAGTGCTTGAGTTGGTAAGAGCATACAGTAGGGATCTCTGACTTCAATCAACTCCAGCCACCTGAAACTGGCAATGAGAGTTTCATGTATCAGGGTCTCATTAGAAGATATAAAGACAGCCCTACTCTTTAAGCCCTAGATAAGGCTCCAGGGATGAGAAATGGTCAGTACTTGGGGATCGATGTGTATTTGACCCTGGTCTGTGAGCCTCAGAGCCCACTCAGATGATGCTTGTCATATCTTTTAGAGGCAGACAGCTGGTCAAAAAGCATTTGTGTGTGCACGTGTGCACTGGGTGGGAGAATATGGGACCAGGTACTATTAGCTCTTGCCCTGGATGGCGGACTTCCATGAAGCGGGAAACTTAGTGCTGGTCCTAAGGACCTTTCCAGTGGATTTGTAATTTTAGAAAGAAGTGATTACAATGATGACTAAAAATCAGCAATATTTTATTACTTCTGGATCTATTTATGTATGCTGGATAACCAATTTTTAAAGATCTGGGAAGAAAGAGAGGAGCCAATGAGAACTTTCACAGCAAAAGATTAAGAATCAACAGTGACATTGCCACAAAGCTGGTGCTCCGATGCCACAATGTTAGTGGTTTTTCTCAAGAGAGGAAGATCACGGGGATGAAGCTCTGCTGGGATATTCCCACAGTGCAGAGCCTCAGCAGAAGCCAAGATGGTTTTGGGTTTTTTAAAATTTATTTATTTTTAATTTATTTATTTTTGGCTGTGTTGGGTCTTCATTGCTGCGCGCAGGCTTTCTCTAGTTGCAGTGAGCGGGGGCTTCTCTTCGTTGCAGTGTGCGGGCTTCTCATTGTGGTGGCTTCTCTTGTTGTGGAGCACGGGCTCTGGGTGCGTGGGCTTCAGTAGTTGTGGCACGTCAGCTCAGTAGTTGTGGCACGCGGGCTCTACAGCACAGGCTCAGTAGTTGTGGCATACGGCCTTAGCTGCTCCGCGGCATGTGGGATCTTCCTGGACCAGGGATCGAACCCATGTTCCCTGCATTGGCAGGAGGATTCTTTTTTTTTTCTTTTGCAGTACGCAGGCCTCTCACTGCTGTGGCCTCTCCCGCTGCGGAGCACAGGCTCCAACACGCAGGCTCAGCAGCCATGGCTCACAGGCCCAGCTGCTCCGCAGCACGTGGGATCTTCCCAGACCGGGGCACGAACCCGTGTCCCCTGCATCGGCAGGC
>NW_021147089.1:0-398 GCF_002837175.3 Physeter macrocephalus
ATGATGATTGTGATGGGTGGAGGTGAAGGTTTTTGTAGAGTGGATTTTGAGGGGTTTATTAATTGGTGATGTTGAGGATTTTATGATAGGGTTTTTGTAAGAAAAAGAAAGAAAGAGAGAAAAAGAAAGAGAAGAGAAAATGTGTGTAAAATATGGGTGGTGAAATTGTGATTTGGAAATGTGGAGGTGTTTTTGAGTTTTTTGATGGATTTATGAGGGAAGGATTTGTTTTGAGGGAAGGAGTGATTTACAGGCGTGGAATTATTTTGAATATGAAGTGAGGGTTAGCTGTGGGTTTAAATCTGGTGTTTTGAGGAAGGTGCAATAGGGGGGAGGAGTTCTTTTTAGGAAATGTGGTTAGTAGGGCAAGAGAGGCTGAATGGAGGTCGTGTTGTATG
>NW_021147089.1:2428-3012 GCF_002837175.3 Physeter macrocephalus
ATATTTTTTTCTTCTTCTTCTTATTCTTTTCTTTTCTTTTCTTTTATTTTTTCTCCTTTCCCCCCCTCTCACTCTTTTCCCCTCTCCCCTTCTCCACCACACCCTCCACACCCCCACCCTCACACCCCATCCATCATCCCCCTACCCCCTCTCCCCCATCTCACATCTTCACCCACCCCCCCACCAACCCCTCTCCCCTCCATCCCCACCTCCACTCTCAACCACTCCACAACCACCCAAACCATCAATTAATATTTTTTATTCCACTAATATTCTATTCTCTATTCTCTACATCCACCACTTCTTCTTTATCCATTCCTCTCTTCATCCACATTTTCATTCCTTCCATCTCTTCCATATACTAACTATTCCTCCACTCCACCATTCTCACCCTCTCTCTTTTTCATTCTCATCCTCTCACCCCATACCCCCACCACACCCCATCCTTCATTCAATCCTACCTCAATCTTTACCCTTTCAACCCACCTCATTCTCTTTTCCTTACTCACTCTTACCACCTCCCAATTACAACCCACACTATCCATTTCTCCACAACCACTTCACCATTTATTCTTTCTACGATT
>NW_021147089.1:5446-6136 GCF_002837175.3 Physeter macrocephalus
CCATAATATATATATTTATATATATATATATATATATATATATTCATCTACAAATCCTCTTCCCAACTAAATTATTCCACACTCTTCCATCCACCTCCCTTCCTATATCCTCCCTCTATTTCATATATCTATTTAACATCTATTTCTACAAAAATCCTAACCCTAATCTTAATTTAATCATTCCCCCAAACTTTCATTTTACATAACCATACTTTCTTTTCTAACTCTCTCACTCTTTTCTCTTTCCAAATATCTTCATATCTCTCACTTCTTACATAACCCCTATAACTCATATTATACCATATCTCTTTCCTTTCCCACTTACCTCATCTTCTCTCATTTTCTCTACCCTCATCTATCCTCCCTCAAGCAGCACTCTTTCGTTCTTTTCCATCCCTAATCTTCCACTATACATCCACATATTGGAGTATGTAGATGGAGGAGTTGTTGTTATGGATGGATGTGTTGATGGAGATTTTGGTGGTTGGGTGTGTTGGAGATTGTGAAAATTGGTGGAGTGGAGGTTTTGGAGGGTGTGTGTTGTGGAGTGTGGTGTTGTGAGGTGAGAGGGTGAGTGGTGGGGGTGGTAGATGGATTGGTGGGTGAATTTTTAGTATTGAAGGGAGGTGGTTTGTGTTGTGAGTGGTGGGTGGTAGGAGTTTAGATGTGAGGAGGAGGTAGAGGGTAGGG
>NW_021147089.1:8442-9809 GCF_002837175.3 Physeter macrocephalus
ATTGTGTTTTGGTGAGTGGCTGTTAGCAGGTGGGACTTAGAAGGGAGGGTAGGGATTTGTTGAGGAGCGGTTGAGGATTTATTGTTTGGAGAATTTTTGGTGATTGGGATTGTGAGTGGTGTGAGGTGATAGGTTTTGTAAGGTGTATTTGGATGTGTTTAATAATTGGTAATGTTGAGGATTTTTGGAGGGGTTTTTTTGTTGTGTTAAAGAAAAAGAGAAAAAAATGTGAGTAGAATAAAGGTGTTGAAATTGTGTTGTGGAAGGTTGGGGTGTTTGGAATTTTTTGGTGGATTTTGAAGGGGAGGATTTTTTTTGGAGGGGAGGTGTGATTTAGAGGGGTGGAATGTGTGGGGATATTTAGTGAGGATTAGGAGTGAGTTTAGAGGTGGTGTTGTGGGAAAGGGGGAGTAGGGGTGAGGATTGGTGGATTGGGAGATGTGATTAAGAGGGGAGGAGAGGGGTTGGGGAAGTGGTGTTGTGAGGTTGTAAATTAGAATGGAATGTGGGAGGAAAAAGGGTGAGAAGATTATGTGAGATTAGTTGTTGTTGGGTGTTTTAATTTTTTTAATGGGGATAATGATTAGAATATTGTTTGTGGTAGGTGTAGAGAATGTGGTTGATTTGTAGGTTTTATATATATATTGTTGTAGAGATGGTGTTGGGATGTGAGTTATTGGAGAGTGTTGGGGTGAGGTGGGTTGGTATATGGTGGGTGTGTTTGATATATGTATTTAATATGTATTTGTAGAGATATGGTAAGGGTAATGTTAATTTATGGATTGGGGGAGGTTTGATTTGAGATAAGGTGAGTTTGTTTTGTAAGTGTGTGAGTGTGTTTGTTGGTGGAAATATGTTGATTTGTGTGAATTGGTAGATAAGGGGTGTAAGTGATGTGATAAGATATGTGTTTTGGTTTGGGAGTTAGGTGATGTTGTGTGATTGTGTGTAGGGTGATTATGGTGGGTGAAAGAGGAGTGTTTGATTGTTTTGGATGGGTAATATTGGAGTGTGTAGATGGAGGAGTTGTTGTTATGGATTGATGTGTTGATGGAGATTTTGGTTGGTTGGGTGTGTTGGGTAGTGTGAAAATTGGTGGAGTGGAGGTGTTGGAGGGTGTGTGTTGTGGAGTGTGGTGTTGTGAGGTAAGAGGGTGAGGTGTGGGGGTGGTGGATGGAATGGTGGGTGAATTTTTAATTTAAAAGGGAGGTGGTTTGTGTTGTGATTATTGGGTGTTAGGAGTTTAGATGAGAGGAGGAGGTAGAGGGTAGAGAGTTGTGTAAAAGGGGTGAGGATTTATTGTTTGTAGTGTTTTTGGCGAGGGTAGTTAAGTTGTGTGAGTTGAAAGTTTTTGTAGGTTAGATGAG
>NW_021147089.1:10668-11124 GCF_002837175.3 Physeter macrocephalus
GTTTGTGGGTGGATTTGGATGGGTGTGATAATGGGTTGAAATTGAGGTTTGAGGGATGTGGTTGTTTGGTTGAAAGTGGGTGTAGAGGTTAGGTGTTGAAATAGTTTTGTGGAAGTATGTGGGAGATTTGGAAATATTTTGGGGATTAGGGGGGTGAAGAGATTTTGAGGGGAGGTTTGATTTAGAGGGGTGGAGTACTTGTGGATATGAAGTGAGGATTAGGAGAGGTTTTGAAGGTGGTGTTGGAGGTAAGGGGGAGAGGGGGGGAGGATTTGTGGGTTGGGGAGTGGTAAGTAGTGAAAGAGAGGTTGGTGGGGGTGGTGTTGGTGGGTTATAAATTAGAGTGGAATGTGGGGGAAGAAAGGGGGAAAAGGATATGTGTGGTTAGTTATGTTTGTTTTTTAAAGTGAATTTATATATATATATATATAGTTTTGTTTTGTTTTGTTTTATTTT
>NW_021147089.1:18770-19990 GCF_002837175.3 Physeter macrocephalus
AGCGTTCCCACCCTCTCTCTTCTTTATTCTTCTCTACTCATCTCATACTCCCATCACTCCCCCTACCCCATCACATCCTACATCAATTTTTACCTTTAAACCCACCTCTATTATCTTCTCACTACTAACTCTTACCACTTTACATCCCTCCACAACCTACACCCTACACACTTCACTAAAACCCCTTCACCATTTATTCTTTCTACACTTTTTCCTCAACATCATTCTCATCCCTCTCACCTCACCCTTTTTACACACTCCATTTCCATCCCTATATTAATTCTTCATCTTCACAATTTTTTCATACCCTCCTTTTTTTAAACAAAAACCCAAACCACAAATCCTCCATTAAATATCCCTCTTCAAACTCTCTTCCTCAAATCTCCATCTCTTTTCATTTCTTCTTCCATTTACAACCCCACCCTTTTTTTTTTTTCCACCCCACCTCTCATCTACACCCCTCCAATTACTCTCAATATTTACTCACCATTACCACTCCCTATACAACTCCTCTTCTCCCAAACCCCCACAACCTCCCACCATTCCTCCATTCCCAAATCTCCTTACTACCCCACCACACCCTCAATCCAACTCCTCTTCCCACCTTCTAAATTACAATCCAATCTCCCACCATAAACCCCCATAACTTTATCTCACATTACTTTTTCTTTCTTACTTTAACTTTTTTAATCCCCCTAATCATTACAATATTCTTTCTCCCACCTCTACACATTCTCCTTCATTTCTATAATATATATATATATATATATGGATAGTTTGTTTTGTAAGTGTGTGAGTGTTTTGTGTTTGGAAATATGTTGATATGTGTGAGTTGTTAGATAAGGGGTATAAGTGATATTATAGGATATGTGTTTGGTTTGGGAGTTAGGTGATGTTGTGTGATTTTGTGTAGGGTGATGTATGGTGGGTGAGAGAGGAGTGTTTGATTGTTTTGGATGGGTAATATTGGAGTATAGATGGAGGAGTTGTTGTTATGGATGGATGTGTTGATGGAGATTTTGGTGGTTGTGTGTGTTGGAGATTGTGAAAATTGCTGAAGTGGAGGTTTTGGAGGGTGTGTGTTGTGGAGTGTGGTGTTGTGAGGTGAGAGGTTGAGGTGTGGGTGTTGTGGATGGAATGGTGGGTGAGTTTTGAGTTTTAAAGGGAGCTCGTTTCGGTTGTGATTATTGGCTGTTAGGAGTTTAGATGTGAGGAGGAGC
>NW_021147089.1:24184-24982 GCF_002837175.3 Physeter macrocephalus
TTCATTTCCCCTCATTATCTCTAGATCCTTCTATCCTCCTCCCAACCCCACTGTTCCATCATTTTCCCTCCCTAATACTCCATTCTCTACATCCACCCCTTCTTCTTCTTCCATTCTTCTATTCATCCACATTTCCCTTTCTTCCAACTCTTCCCTATCCTACCTCTCCCTCCACTCCACCATCCCCACCCTCTCTCTTTTTCATTTTCCTCTACTCACCACATACCCCCATCACTCCCCCTACCTCATCACATCTTACCTCAATTTTTACCTTTAAACCCACCTCCATTCTCTTCTCACTACTACCTCTTACCACCTTACATCCCACCACCACCTACACCCTACACACTTCTCTAAAACCCCTTCACCATTTACTCTTTCTACACTTTCTTCCTCATCATCATTCTCACCACTCTCCCTCAACCTTTTTCTACACTCCATTTCCATCCCTTTATTAATTCCTCATATTCACCATTTTTCCATCCCCTTTTCTTTAACACAAAAAAAACAAACACACACAACACCAAATCTCCCTAAAATATCTCTCTTCAAATTCTCCTTTTCAAATCTCCACCTCTTTTCACTTTTTTCCTCCATTTACCACCCAACCATTTCTTTTCACCCCACCTCTCATTTACACCCCTCCAATTATTTTCAATATCAACTCACCATTACCTCTCCCTTTAAATCTCCTCTTTTCACCAACCTCCAACACCTCCCACCACTTCTCCTCTACCAAAATCTCCTTACTACCCCAACACACCCTCAATCCAACTCCTCTTCTATCTTCTAAATTAC
>NW_021147090.1:0-14650 GCF_002837175.3 Physeter macrocephalus
TAAATAAAACTAAAAAATTCAAAAAAAAAAAAGAGTTGTGAGTTCAGTTTTATTTGGGGAACTTACTGAGGACTATAGCCTGGGAAACAGTCTCTCAGATGGCTCTTGAGGATCTGCTCCAAAGAGGCAACAGAGGAGCCAAGCTATATACGAATTTTTTTTGCTGGAAAAAAACCATGTTTCAAATATCAAAAGATTACTGCTAATCACAAAGAAAGAGACATCTCAAGTTAATGACTTCAGTGCTTTTCTGTGCATGGGAAGATGCAAGAATCTCAGGCGAATGAAATTTTTCCTTAGATACGTATCTGAACTATCTCGGGGCTGGTATGTCCGAAGCACAAAATCCTTTCTATTTTTCCATCCCAAATTCCTCTCAGGGCACACCACAGTGAGGTGAGGGGGCAACCACAGTGGCTAATGGCTTGATCCTTGTATTAACAGAACTGGAATGGCAGACAACATTTTTTCTGTTTACATGATCCACTGGAAAACTGAGGCCCAAGTCCACAGCACTTGTGTAAGCAGGGTACACACACACACACACACACACACACACACACACAAAATCATTTTTTTAATGAATCATAAATTTTATTTCAAAATGTAAACGTCGCTAAACACGCATACACGTTAAAACAATAAAATTTACAATTTAGTTAATTTTTTTTCTTTTTGCACAGGACATCATTACAATTTAGAATCTATGCCTTACAAAATACATACAAAGTTTTATCCGAGCAAGTCAAGGCCAGACTGGGAACTGTACAACTGTAATACTTCACTGTAGCGATCCAGGATAGACGAAACATGGCCTTCGGAAGCATGGTGTGGTGCTGGTTAAAAAACAACAACAACAAAAAAGTTCCTACAGAAAAGGAAAACGTGTGCTGGATGCAGATGGTCTCGGACCCTTGGATTCTACCTTGGGATTTTGGCAAACAATTCCAGAGAAGCTCCATCAATGGCTTTGAGAGGAGGAAGGGCCCTTTGTGCAGAGTCCCGGGGCGGCCGAGACCCCGTGTGCACCCAGCCCACGCACACAGCCATCCCCGGCCCCCAGGGAGCCACAGCGGCCCGCGCCCGACAGCCCCCAGCTGCCCAGGACAGCGACGCCTCCAGCCCTCAGGGTCCTGGGCACTTGGCGCAAGGGACTCCGCAAGGGCGAGGGCGAGGGCGAGGGCGAGGCGTGGCGAGGGAGCAAAGCCTGCCACTCACACACCCAGACAGGCACCCGGACCCAGGAATGGACGCCTTCTCCCGGGTGTCTGAGCCACACCGGGAAGTGGCCCCTGGAGGGCAGGCTAGGGAGGGAGGGGTACGGCCTAGGACAGGTGCCCCAGGGCCGAGTGGGAGAGACGGCCTCCACCCAGATCTGTGGTTGCCCGGCAGGCATTCAACTTGGTTCCCAAACGAGCACGTGCAGCAGCCTGTCGCCACGTCACTAGGAAGACGGCCCGAGCCCTGGGAGAAAGCTGCTCGTGCGGCCTCGCCGGCCCCCAGGCGTCCTGTGTCCCCGACAGGGAATGCGTGGGCACACGATCTTTAGTGTTACCGTGTCTAGGGGCCACGGGGCGAGAACACGAACTTATCACTCATCCCTGACACACAGGGTGGTTAGAGCTCTCCTCGCAGGCATTAGTTTGGTAACCATTTCGTTTTAATAAACTCTCCCTGAGGACCCGCTCCGTGCCAGGTGGCTAGGGCTGAGGCGCCAAATCAACCTTTGCTTTGGGGAGTTCAGTGAGGTGGGGAAGGCAGGCAGCCGGGGGCTTCGCAGCCCTTGGTCACAGTGTCCGGTGTAACTCAGTACTTCTGGTGTGGAAAAATCACTATCACAACTCAAGAGTTAAAATCCATGCCCTCAAGACCCAAGGGAAAGGCCGTAACCGGGAAACGGGAAGAGCGGCGACAACGGTACAACCGCCCCCTTCCCGCGGGCACGCGCCAGCTCAGTGTTTCCACCCGGGGCGTGGCCGTAAAGGGGTCCCGGCGTGTCGTGAAAGGGGCTGCAAAGCAACAGAGCGCCGGTCCACGGGGCGGGGGCCATTTTGGGTGTGGCTTTCGCGGCTTTCAGACGAAAAGCAAATCTTTATCAGAAACAAACAAAACTCAAAAACCTGTTGCCCGCCACAGCGGCGCTTCGCGGAGCTCAGCCCCGCGCCCAGCGCTCGCTGTCGGCCGGCCGCCTTCCCGGGGGCGGTGAGCGGGCCGCGGGGCGGTGGCGGCGCGAGGCGGCCCGTGGACGCGGAGCGGGAACGTGCGCCCGACGACGCCTGGGAGAGGTTCGCAGACCCCGCGCTCCACGCTTCCCGCCCGCCCGCCGGGGTGTCACCGTCCGCGAGCGCGAGCACGTGCGCGCGCATCTGAAGGCGCGCCGGCTGCGGGAGAGGGAGGTGGGGGTCTCGGAGGCCCGCGCCCGGGACCCCGCCCGCAGTGCGGCGCCGCGGCGGAAGAGAGGGTGGTGAGGCTGTGCGAGGAGGCGGAGGCGGCGGAGGCCGAGCTGACGGCGAGGAGGGTCGCGGAGCTGCACCGGCGGATATACGGGAGTGGGTGTGACTGACGACGCGGGGGCGGGTGGTCCCCGGCCCGCGGGGAGAGGGGAGCCCGGCTCGCCCGGCATCGCAGCCTCCGCGCTGGGCGGCGGGGGCGGAACGAGGATAATACCCCGCTCAGTTTCTCTCTTAGATATCGTTTTATTTTTTTAACGTTGGCAATTAGAAAAAAATGATTTGATATGCTGTTGTGAACCGTAAAGACCCCTTCTAGTAAAATATTTGCAGAAAGTGGACCAGCTCAGTCGCTGGGGTGAAAACCCCGGCCGTAGGGCCAAAAAGAGAAGAGGGGGCGCCTTAGGGACCGGCTGCGATGCGCCTACACCGCCTCAGATGACCTTAGGGCAAGCGGTCGCATTTTGCACGGGTGGTCGCGGTTGCTTGTTTGCCTCCTCGGTATGAGAGTCTTAGAATTTACGTTGTGTTGATGAACTTCCCCCGCTCGTACTCTCGATTATCAGCTGATGGACTCCGTTCAGCTGGTAAGGAGAGCTGACTGCTTGGAGAGGCTGAAACCAAGAGTCTTTTCGTTTTCTCTCCCTACGTTTCTTTCTGCGTTTTCGCCCTGTTAGGCACTAAATCTCCAGTACCAGTATGGTAGATGGTTTCAGTATTATATTGTCATATGTGGATTTTGACTGTTAGTTGCATTCAGCTTGGAAAAGACAGCTTTTAAGTAAATGCCGTTATGTAAAGGAACAGAAACAGGGCCTAGATTGTAAACTGCTGTGTGGTCCTATTTTTGTTACTGGGATTTTATTGTATTTTTAAAGTTTGAAAGTATACTGTTGTGCTTTGCTATATTTTAATGCTTCCTGGAATTTGGGACCCAAGAAAGAGACTTGAAGTCAGAGTTCGTCACGAAAGAAGACTTGGCTGCAGCTGCCAAAGCAAGAACCCAAACCCCAATCAAGGGTGTGGATGCCGCTGCTTTGGATAAGATTGAGAAGGCCCAGAGGGCTGTTGGGGACGCCGAGTGGTGGTGTGTGAATTTTGGGATTTTGCAGTCCAGCCCATCGGCGGAGGGGAGCTGTGTTGTTTCGGTTTTCTTTGGTTGGTTTTTCAGAATTATAATTTTTCTGTGGCATGTTAACTGGTGTACATCTTGTAACCTGTCTGGTGAGTAACCTGAAATGGGGGATGAGTGCTAGGTACTACATGTGTTTTCTGACTTTGGGCTAAAATTATTTCATATAGTATAATTATGGTTTGAGGGGCTTCTCTGCCACAGATGCATGTGACCTCTGCAGAAGCCTGGCAGGGTTGGGGAGGAAAGCATGGAGCTGGCCACAGTAGGCCCCAGACTGATAGTAGGAGGCATCTTCCAGGTTTAGATGATGTCCAGGCTAGGTCATCAGAGCAGACCTCACAGGGATTGAGGTCAGAGCTCTAGCTTGTTATGATGAAGTTCATTGGCTCGGAAGAACAAATGCTGAAAGCCAGTTTTTAGAGTCTTTGTGCAAATGACCAAAGCCATTGAGTTGGCCAAGAAAAATTGAGATATATAAACTTTTTTCAGAATGACAGTGTCTCCTTGATTGTTGTCATTGTCAAAAGGAGGTCAGATACTTCTGATTGGGGAAATGTGTTCAAACTGAGTGCCCCCAGGGACTGGGGGACACCAGGGAACAAAGTGCTTGTACGCTTGGATCTGATATTCATAAGAAACTTAGAACAGTGCCTGGCTGCAGTAAGGCAGGGGGAGGAATAACACCGACGGTGGTAAGTTCTGTAGAAAACGCGGAAGGGCTCTGGAAGATAGGGGGCTGGGGACGCACTGCTGTCTTACAGAGGATGGTCAGGGGACATCTCTGATACAGTGACATCTGGGCAAAGACGGGTGTGTGGAATAGACACAGGGCTATCTAGGGAAAGAACACTCCAGGCAGGCGGGACAGACAGGGCAGAGAGGTGAGGAGTAGCCTGAGCCCCGCGTGGCGTGGGACAGAGCCGTAGACGGTGGGGCAGAACGAGCAGTCTGGGAAGCAGTTGAGGGTTTAAGCGGAGGAGGGACAGGGTCTGACCACGTGCGCAGAGGCCGTCCGGCTGCCGCGTTGAGAACTGATCACTGTGAGTAGAGCAAGGATGGGAGTGAGGGAAGCAGCCCGCGGAGAGCTGGAGCGCTTGGGAGCAGAGGGGCCGCTGCGGGCGCGGGCACGTGTGTGGACTGCATCCTGAAGGCGGTGCAGATGGGGTATGCTGAGGACCTGGGTGTGGATGTGCGACGATTCGACCATGGTTCTGGGCCTCGTGGCCTGAGCGCCTGTTTAGGGCGGTCATGTCATTTGTCAGACCGAGGCAGTGTGTGTGTGTGTGTGTGTGTGTGTTACGCGGGCCGCTCATTGTTGCGGCCTCTCCCGCGGCATGTGGGATCGTCCCAGACCGGGGCACGAACCCGTGTCCCCTGCATCAGCAGGCGGACTCTCAACCACTGCGCCACCAGGGAAGCCCCCGAGGCAGTTTTGAAAGTGAAAGGTGTTGGGAACTCCCTGGCAGGCCAGTGGTTAGGGCTCCGAGCTTTCACTGCAGAAAGCACGGGTTTGATCCCTGGTTGGGGAGCTAAGACCCCACAGGCCGCGAGGCATGGTGAAAAATGGGAAAAAAAGAAAAGAAAACAAAAGAGAGTGAAGGGTGGCCCTAGTAGTAATTAGTGTGGGATCATAAGTGTAAACCAGGACAGCTGAAGGCATCGAAGAGGTTTGGATACCCCGTGTTTATGCTGTGGTGGGAGCACTGAGGAGAGAGTCACCTGGGCATCGGGGAGTCTGAGGGAAAAAGCTTTCAGACCCAAGGACTCTTGATCTGGGCCTGGAAGCATAGGCACAGGTGCCCAGGCCCAGGGACTAAGGGTACAGCACTGACCCTGGGTCCCTGGGCAGGTAGAAGCGTGGCATGGTGGGGAGGGCTTTGGGGTGTTGTGCGAGAACAGGGAGGCAGTGAGGGACATAGGAAGCGTGGTTGTGGAGGTCTTCATACGGCTTTGAAGAGTTTAAACTTGATTCTATGTGTGTCCATGCTTCTCCACCTGGGGTCTTGTGTTCTGGGCTGTACCTAGATGCGCTGTAGGGTACCTGTTGCCAAGGAATATATTGATGCATTCTGAATAGTCAACTTACTTGAATGTTTGACAGAAAAAGTATTTTTTTAATTTTTAAAATGACACACCACTGGCTGAAGAAGTTTCGCACTTGGAGCTGCTTCTTGCCCTGTCCTGAGCCTCTGGAGCAATGCTGATATCCAAACCTAAAGTGCTGCTGAACCCCTGGGGTCTTGTTAAAATGCAGATTCTAATCCTGTAGTTAAGGACCTGACTTAGGCATTTCTCACAGGCTCCCAAGTAATGGCATTGCTGCTGGTTCAGGTACCAGGCTTCGGGTAGCAAGGCCTTCTGAAGTTAAGGGTGGCTTGCTGAAAACTTTTGAGAGGCAGAGGGTACTGGAGACCCATGGAAAGGCTTGAGCAGGCCAACAGCACTTTCCTGTCTGTGGTTTAGGAAAGGCAGATATGGTCACGGAAGAGGGACAGGGCAGGGGTGTGCAGTGAAGGTGGAGGTGTTACTGCTGCGATTGCACAGAGAGGAAATGAGGGCCTGACCCACCTCCCTGCCCGAGCTTCCTTTGCCTGCGTGTGACGTCTGTCGGAACTGGAACTGCAGCCACCAGTTTCAGATCCAGCCCGCCCCCCAAGCCTGTCATCCTTGCTTAGTGAAAGGGTGATTGTGTCTGGGGCCATGGGTCCCCCGTGAATAATACCCGGGACCGTTGTGAACGCAGCCAGCCAGGGCTGGGGTGCCTGAGGGTTGAGGACGGAGGGTCTGCGCGCCCCCTCTCTAGGAGCCCTGCCCTCCATGGTCCCTGTCCTGGCCAGACAGTGGATGACGGTGCGGCGGCGGCAAGTGGAAAAGGGCAGCGGGTGGAAAGGCGGGGAATTCTTCGCGAGTCCCTATCTTTGATATGGTGTCTCTTGAGGCAAACATGCTTTTAATTCAAAGAAATACATTTCCTTTCTTTAACAGGTGGTAATTGGGATTGTTACCTTTGCTTTCAGCAAACCCATGAGGGGGGAGATCAGTTAGGATGTGAATGGCATGGGATGGGCCAAATCCGAAGGCCTCTCAAGGGGCCAGAAGTGAAAACAGCATCGGTCCTGTTTCTGCTGTCACCTCCCGAGCTGAGTTCCTATACCTGCTGGCCAATAACAGGATATTGGGTGTGTGAAATGAGAAGCAGAAGTCTGGATTAAGAAGAATCTACTTGGGATCAGGCCCTTAACATACCTTACCTCATTGTCGCACATTTCAGGGGTCATTTTATCATCCTTATTGTTCGCGTGGGGAAACTTGGGCTGAAAAAACTCTCAGGAACTTGCCCAGAGCATTGAACTGGCTGACGCCGGAGCTATTTCCATACCATCCGCTGGCACCTGGCGCACCTCTGCCTCTTGTCTCAGCAAGCTGGTCTTCAGCAGTTTTGTAAACAGCAGTGCGCGGTGCTGAGTGCTCTGTAGAGGGATGCAGCAGTGAGCACGGGTCGGCCTCGAGGATGTCCGGAATGGGCCGTGATAGACCCCGTCTAGGCTGCGGAGAGGTGTGAGGAATCCCTGGGGGCTCGGGGGCATCTGGGAGCCCAAATGCAGGCACGCCTCCTCCTACTGAGGCCCCACGCTCCGGATGTCTTCTGAGTCTCCAGCAGACACTGACCAGCTCGTTTCATAGAGTGGATTTGCTTAGTATTTGTTCATTTATTCATTCAGCAGATATTTTGCGGGCGATGTGCTAGGTCCATGGGACACCGCCACACAGTTGGTTCCCTAGTGAGAGTCACCGACCCGTTCATTCGCACACTGGAATATATATGGGAGAGCTGATACGTGCCAGACATTGTAGCCCCAGCTCTTCCACAGCTGCCGCCTTCAAAGGGCTTGTACCATAGTGGGTGAGATGGCTTTTAACAGACCCTGCCACAGTGAGTGAGAGGTGCTGAGACTGAGGAAGTGGAGGGGGTGGGGAACAGGAAGGCAGCATTTAACCCAGCCAGGGCGTGGGGAAGGCTCTAGATGATGGAAGCTGTATGGAGAGGTGGGCAGGGGAGAGGAGAAGGCGTGTGGAAGGTTCCAGTCTGACTGGCCCCCGCCCTCTCAGTACAGAACTGCTGAGGCCTCTGCATCTGGGTGTTTCCTCAGCTAAGCTCGTCCCTTGGACAAAGGCATTTGGGGTCTTGGGCACCGTGATGGTGAACTGGCGACAACCAGGTGCGTGAAATTTGCACCTTGGGACCCAAGGGCAGTGTCTGCTGTCTGAGCCCAGCAGGAGGGCAGATGCTCAGGGAACAGCTCCTGACTCAGCTGACGGTACAGCAGACAGTGGATGGTGCCGAAGGCATGGGTTGGCGTCGGAGGGCCAGTTCCGCTCTTGGCTCGGCCACTCGCTTATTAACATGTCACTTTGGACAAGTGACGGTCTCTTTCTGAGCCAAAAAAAATAATGGTTTTGCACTGTCTTGTCTTTGAGCTTTCTTAGGGAGTTGGCATTCCATTTGTTCGAGATTCCTGTAAAGTAACCAGCCACCTCGTGGACAATGTTAGCCCTGCCCCTTGAGGCGGAGCTTGGAGAACAGGTGTCTCAGGCCCTTTCATAGTCTCTCGGGAGTTTATTTTTATGGTCCAGCTACACTGGGACTTCCGGATAGGTTCTGTATTTGGACTAAGAGTTTCGTTAGGTGGCAGAAGATGCCTGGGTTCCAGGGAGACCCTGAGACATTCTCTCCAACTGGAAAAAGGCTACTGGACAAATGCCGCCCCACGGTCATCTGGTAATACCCACGACACCATTCTTGGTTAGTTAAAGGCATCCTGAACTTGGGGCGGGCGCACAGTCATTCTTACCATTTATTCAGTGTCCTGTACGTCACACCCGTTTCACCCGCATTCCTTACCTCCCACAGCCATAGTTGCATAAATACTCAGAGAAGAATGGATGAAGAGTTCCTTAACGTGGCCCCTTAAACCATCCTTGTCTGATGTCCCAAGTCTTCTTACCTGCCTGAGCAGTCAGTCACGCAGGGAGAGGCTTTGTGGTGGTCACCTGCTCTAGTGGTGGATTTGTCCATCTCTCATTGTAGGTCTGTCAATGTTTGGCGGGGGGGGTTAGTTTTTTTATTGTTTTGGCTGCGTCGGGTCTTCATTGCTGTGCGCAGGCTTTCTCTAGCTGCGGCAAGCAGGAGCTACTCATTGTGGTGGCTTCTTATTGCAGAGCATAGGGTCTAGGCGCACGGGTCTAGTAGTTGTGGCTCGTGGGCTCTAGAGCGCAGGCTCAGTAGTTGTGACGCACGGGCTTAGTTGCTCCACAGCATGTGGGATCTTCCCAGAACAGGGCTCGAACCCGTGTCCCCTGCACTGGCAGGCGGATTCTTAACCACTGCGCCATCAGAGAAGTGCAAGGTCTGTCAGGTTTTTGTTTGTTTTTGAAGACACTTCTATTTTTTTTATTTATTTTTGGCTGCCTTGGGTCTTCGTTGCTGCACACAGGCTTTCTCTAGTTGCGGTGAGCAGGGGCTACTCTTCGTTGCTGTGCGCGAGTTTCTCATTGCAGTGGCTTCTCGTTGCAGAGCACGGGCTCTAGGCGCATGGGCTTCAGTAGTTGTGGCCGCATGGTCTCAGTAGTTGTGGCTCGCGGGCTCTAGAGCGCAGGCTCGGTAGTTGTGAGCACATTTATCCACAAAAAGATATATAGAAGATGGGACTTCCTTGGTGGCACAGTGGTTAAGAATCCGCCTGCCAATGCAGGGGACATGGGTTCAAGCACGGGTTAAGCCCTTGTGCCACAACTACTGAGCCTGCGCTCTTGAGCCAAAACTACTGAGCCCACATACCACAACTACTGAACCCCACGCCCCTAGAGGCCATGCTCCGCAACAAGAGAAGCCACCACAGTGAGAAGCCTACGCACCAAAACAAAAAGTGGCCCCCGCTCGCCACAACTAGAGAAAGCCCTCATACAGCAGCGAAGATCCAGTGCAGCCAAAAATATAAGTAAATAAATAAATAAATAAATAAAATTTATTTTTTAAAAGATATATAGACGAATATTCATAGGAGCTTTTTATAATAGCCCTAAAGCTAAAACAACATAAATGTTTATCAGCCAGAGAATAAATAATTAAAACAAATAAATTGTAGTATATTCCTTCAATGGTAGATTGTCTATTGCTGCCTAACAGATTACCCCCAAATTTAGCAGCTGAAAACAACAGATATTTATTATCTCACATAGTTTCAGCTTAGGACATTTGATTAGGCTGCAGTCATCGCTGGGCTTGAATGGGGCTGGAGGATCCACTTCCTGTTGTCACTGGAAGGAGGCTGTTTTTTGCTGGCTGTTGGTAAAAGACCTCAGTTCCTTGCTATGTAGTTTCTCAACAGCTGTGCACAAGGAGTCAGGGCAAGTGATTTGAGAGAAAGAGATGAGACAGGCCGGGACCTGGGGCCCTTTGCTGCGCGACACACCTGGGCAGACATCTCCTCCCGCAACACGATACAAAGAAACAAAAGTAACTGTGTGTCCTGCCGATGCAGGGGACACGGGTTTGAGCCCTGGTCCGGGAAGATCCCACACGCTGTGGAGCAACTAAGCCCGCGAGCCACAGCTACTGAGCCTGTGTGCTGCAACCACTGAAGCCCATGCGCCTAGAGCCTGTGCTCCACAACAAGAGAAGCCACCACAGTAAGAAGCTGCTCACCGCAACTAAGAGCGCCCCCCGCGCCGCTCGCTGCAACTAGAGAAAGCCTGCGTGCAGCAATGAAGGCCCAACACAGCCAAAAATAAATAAAAGTTTTTTTAAAAAGTTGTTCTGACTGAATGGTACTTTGAGTTGCCATCTTTGATTTTTCTGAGTTTTTTAAAAAAGATTTTACAACATTTAACTGTTTTCTAAGTTTTCTCCATTCAACCCATAATGATTGAGCAACTGGAAAATGGGAGGAAATTTTTTAGACAAAGATGTTTTCTTATTTAACAAATTAGGCAACCAAAGGGGAGGGGGTTTGATGAAATACAATTACTTTTAGGGCAGGACAAGAAAAAAATTTTAAATACAGTTCTTTCTCTGCCTACAGGGCCACTATCCCTCTTTAGTGTGCATTGTGCATCTACTTTATACAGTAACAAGATTCCCTTAGAAGACGCAGGAGTGACTGCTTGCCAAAAAAAAAAAAAAGCAATTTTCTCCTGGCACTAGCGAGGTAACTCCTTGGGAGAAAACATTCCTTTCTCAATCCTGTAAGGCAGGGGTACCCAACCCCACCGGTCCTCAGCCTGTTAGGAACCGGGCTGCACAGCAGGAGATAAGCGGCAGGCGAGTGAGCCTCGCTAGCGTTACCACCCGAACCATCCCACGCCCCCGTCCGTCTCCCATGAAACCGGTCCCTGGTGCCCAAAAGGTTGCGGACCGCTGTCGTTAGGGGTCATGATGACCCACTGCTTGCCTTGCACGTGCAGATCTGGGCTATGTAAACCGTCAATATGTTACTTTGATGTATGATCCTTTGTCTCAAAACCATATAATTGTGCTTTGACCTCTAAAAGATGGAACAGTTCCCAGAGCTTTCTTTTTTTTTTTTTGCGTTACGCGGGCCTCTCACCGCCGTGGCCTCTCCCGTTGCGGGGCACAGGCTCCGGACGCGCAGGCCCAGCGGCCATGGCTCACGGGCCCAGCCGCTCCGCGGCATGTGGGATCTTCCCGGACCGGGGCACGAACCCGCGTCCCCTGCATCGGCAGGCGGACTCTCAACCACTGCGCCACCAGGGAATAAAATTTTCCATTTCTTTCTTTGATTGACTGATTAAGAGGTATTTTACAGTCACAACTCGTTTTTTTTTTTTTGGCAGTACCCTGGATTTGATCTTTACTATAAAGCTATTTCTTAATTTTGTTTCTTTTTTTTTTACAAGATTTTTTTTTGATGTGGACCATTTTTAAAGTCCCGTCACAATATTGCCTCTGTTCCACGCCTTGGTTTTTTTTTTTTTTTGGCCGCAAGGCATACGGGATCCCAACTACCCAACCAGGGATCGAACCCGCACCCCCTTCATTGGAAGGTGAAGTCTTAACCACTGGACCGCCAGGGAAGTCCCTAATTTTGTTTCTTTATTTTAGCCATCTGGAGAGGCTGAGAACTTTCAAAGTCAGCAAGAATATCAAGGTTTGGGGATTCCCTGGCGGTCCAGTGGTTAGGACTCTGTCCTTCCATTGCAGGGGGCACAGGTTCGATCCCTGTGCGGCCAAAAAGGATCCCACGAGTCGCGCGGCCAAAAAAAAAAAAAAATCAAGGTTTAACAAACCTTCCTTTTGCTTATCTCACTTCTCTTTCTTTTAACTATAAATAGCAAGAAGAAACTAGGGACAGCAGCGGGGAGACCGTCATGGTTCCTGGACATGTTCTATATCTTGACCTGGTTGGAGGTTATGTGGTTGTATGGATATGTAAAAAATAATCAATGAGTACACTTAAGATACACGAACTTTATTGTATTCCTGTTACACGTTATTATTTATTTATTGTTGGCTGCATTGGGTCTTCGTTGCTGCGCGTGGGCTTTCTCTAGTTGCGAGTAGGGGCTGCTCTTTGTTGCAGTGCACAGGCTTCTCATTGAGGTGGCTTCTCTTGTTGCGGAGCACGGGCTTAGGCGCGCGGGCTTCAGTAGTTGTGGTATGTGTGATCAGCAGTTGTGGCTCGCGTGCTCTAGAGCACGGGCTCAGTAGTTGTGGCGCATCATGTTGGATCTTCCCGGACCAGGGCTCAATCCCGTGTGCCGTGCATTGGCAGGCGGATTCTTAACCACGGCGACACCAGGCAAGTCCCAACACGTTGGTGTTTTTTTTTTTTCCCCCCAACACGTTCACGTTTTTTTCCGACACGCTCTGAGCGTGAGCACCTGCGCGCGGACAGCGCGGCGCGCGTGCATGATTGTTCCGAGGCTGGAAGCAGATATGGGTGCGTGTGCACATGCGCGGGCCAGAGGAGGCCAGCAGCAAGGGCGGGTGTGCGCGCGTGCGCATGCGTGCGCAGAGGCCGGAAGTGGGGCTGGCGTTCCGGGTCAGTCGCGAGCCATGGAGGGTTTCGCGGACGGCTGCAGGCTGCCGCTCGAGGGGCCGGCCGAGGAGGCGGAGCCCCAGGTGGCGGCCTGGAGTGGGGACAGCGGTAATGTGTCCCAGAGCCACAGCAGCGCGTCGGTGCCGTGGGAGGATGAGGGCCCGGAGTCGGGCGCGCCCAGCCGGGACCTGCCGCTGCTGCGCCGCGCCGCCGCGGGCTACGCCGCCTGCCTGCTTCCTGGCGCGGGGGCGCGGCCCGAGGTCGAGGAGCTCGACGCGAGCCTGGAGGACCTGCTCACCAGGGTGGACGAGTTTGTGGGCATGCTGGACATGCTGCGCGGCGACTCCTCCCACGTGGTCAGCGAGGGCGTGCCTTGCATTTACGCCAAGGCCACCGAGATGCGGAGAGTGTACAGCAAGATCGACCGGCTGGAGGCCTTCGTCGGGATGATCGGCGCCAGTGTAGCCAGGCTGGAGGAGCAGGTCTCCAGGGCGGAGGCCGAGCTGGGGACGTTCCCCAGTACGTTCAGGAAACTCCTGCGCACAATTAACGTGCCCTCCTTCTTCAACAAGGCGCCCTCCAGCAGGTCCCAAGGGACCAGCTACGAACCCCCCGCCGTGTTTCGAACCGAAGACCACTTTCCTTGTTGCAGCGAAAGACCTCAGGTCTGAGTCCGCGGGACAGCGCTGCGAGAAGACGGGTCTGAAATTCTCTCGAGTAGTAATCAAATCAGTTGAAAATCCCGTTACTAGACATACATGATGTTGGAGTATGGAATTGTAAAGTTTATTTTTTGCACACTTGATTTCTCAGGATCTTCATCATTTCACGACGGATGTGTGATTTTCTACGTCTTCCAGTTCAAACTTGAAACTTCACAGCTGCTTGGTGGGGGGGATCGGGAAAGCAAAATGAATGAACTTACCTGGGCAGTGTGGCAGAACTGTTATTTTTATGGATTTTACAGCTCAACTAACAGTATTACCTTTTCAAGATTTGTATATTTGTATACCCTTAGGAAAACTGAGCCTTTAAAGCCTTGTTAATTCGATCCTAATAGTGATTCAGTTTTCAATAGCTTACTTCTAGGATAGATGGTAAATTATTTAAAATTATATTAAACTTTACATATAATGGATTGCAAGCCGAAGGAAATTATACAATTTCTGAGAAAACGTATTGATCTATTGCAACTCATTCTGAAGTTTTTTGGAAAGTATGACCTCACAGTCTTAGTTTGTCCATAGCAAAGTGTCTATATATGATTCCCAACGTTTGGTTTATAATTAAATATTCATAAAAAATTTAAATTTTATTGGAAGGGGTTTCCATCTGAAAAGGATTGTACGTATTTTCCTTTTTGCTTGTTTGAAAATAGACACGTTGAGTATCTGATTTTAGGAGTGGGATAAAGAAAGTTCACAGCATTAAATATTTATTTCTTCTCAAAGTGAATAGTTAAATTATTTGTGTGGTAATATGACTGGTATTAGGATTTTGTTCTTTCACCCTGAGGACGTGGCATCTTAAAGATCCCTTGCAGGTACAACAGGCTTTGATCTTGATTTTAATCTGTTTTATAAGGTGGTCCTCCTAGGTAGTAGAACTAAAGCATAGAGCTTAGGTTGCTTTCGTGTCATTTATCATAGATCTTTGAGGTTTGTAAAGTAGGTATATATATTTTTAAATTTATTTTATTTTTGGCTGCGTTGGGTCTTCATTGCTTCGCGCAAGCTTTCTCTACTTGCGGCGAGCGGAGGCTACTCTTCATTGTGATGCGCGGGCTTCTCATTGTGGTGGCTTCTCTTTTTGCAGAGCACGGGCTCTAGGTGCATGAGCTCAGTAGCTGTGGCTCGCGGGCTCTAGAGCGCAGGCTCAGTAGTTGTGGCGCATGGGCTTAGTTACTCCGCGGCATGTGGGATCTTCCTGGACCAGGGCTCGAACCCGTGTCCCCAGCATTGGCAGGCAGATTTTTTTTTTTTTTTTTTTTTTTTTTTTTTTTTTGG
>NW_021147090.1:14749-24982 GCF_002837175.3 Physeter macrocephalus
GCTCCGCGGCATGTGGGATCTTCCCAGACCGGGGCACGAACCCGTGTCCCCTGCGTCGGCAGGCGGACTCTCAACCACTGCGCCACCAGGGAAGCCCTGGCAGGCAGATTCTTAACCACTGCACCACCAGGAAAGTCCCACACACTTATATTTTTTATTCAGGTAGTTCACTGATTACAAATTAAAGAACTCCTGAATTTAAAAGTGGAAAGAACAGGTAACTTACGTTAAGTATTTGGCGACTGCTGTGTACCTACTGTAAGTAATTAGTATATGCCTATTGCATATTCACTGAATATGAAAATAGTTTCCTTACATAACATGTATTACTAAAATGGTTTTTTAATTTGTGGTTAATATTTAAAAAGTAGTTAGGGGGTTTCCCTGGTGGCACAGTGGATTAGAATCCGCCTGCCAATGCAGGGGACACAGGTTCGATCCCTGGTCTGGGAAGATCCCACATGCCGCGGAGCAACTAAGCCATGCGCCACAACTACTGAGCCTGCGTGCTGCAACTACTGAAGCCCACGCGCCTAGAGCCTGTGCTCCGCAACGGGAAGCCACCGCAGTGAGAAAGCCCGCACACCACAATGAAGAGTAGCCCCCGCTTGCTGCAACTAGAGAAAGCCTGCGCACAGCAACGAAGACCCAACACAGCCAAAAAAAAAAGTACTTAGTAATTAAGACAAATTATGAAAAGTTAGAATAATTGTTAAAGGTGAGATTAAATATCTGCATAATAGAAACCCCAAATTCCAGAAAGCATAAGTTAACAAGTGTGCTATAAAGTTAATTAGGAATATATAATATTAGATATTTGCATTCATTATCTACAAAAAAGTAAATTGGGTTGATAAAATTAAAAGTATAATAACCAGTAAAAGAATGAAATTCAGTTTAACAGGGTTTTTTTGTTTGTTTTTTTAATAAATTTATTTTTGGCTGCATTGCGTCTTCCTTGCTGCACACGGGCTTTATCTAGTTGTGACGAGCGGGGCCTACTCTTTGCTGCGGTGCACGGGCTTCTCATTGCGGTGGCTTCTCTTGTTGCAGAGCATGGATTCTAGGCACACGGGCTCAGTAGTTGTGGCACACAGGCTTAGCTGCTGTGCGGCATGTGGGATCTTCCTGGACCAGGGCTCGAACCCGTGTCCCCTGCATTGGCAGGCGGATTCTTAAGCACTGAACCACCAGGGAAGCCCCAGTTTAACAGTTTTTAAAGCTAATAATAGACTTGATTTATTTCTTGCCACACCATGCAGTTTGCGGGATCTTAGTTCCCCGACCAGGGATGGAGCTCAGGCCCTCCGCAGTGAAAGCACAATATCCTAACCACTGGACCATCAGGGAATTCCCTGAAAGTCCTGGTTTGGAAGATAATTTTTTTAAAAATAAATTTATTTATTTATTTTTGGCTGCATTGGGTCTCTGTTGCTGCACGCGGTCTTTCTCTAGCTGTGGCGAGCGGGGGCCACTCTGTCACGGTGCGCGGGCTTCTCGTTGCGGTGGCTTCTCTTGCTGCGGAGCACGGGCTCTAGGTGCGTGGGCTCTAGAGCGCAGGCTCAGTAGTTGCGGCGCACAGGCGTAGTTGCTCCGCGGCATGTGGGATCTTCCCAGACTGGGGCTCGAACCCGTGTCCCCTGCATTGGTAGGCGGATTCCTAACCACTGCGCCACCAGGGAAGCCCTGGAAGATAATTTACATCATTATCTGTGCACCTTATCTCTAAGGGACCTTGGGTTCTGAAATTCTCTTAGTCATTCGGTGTTGTTTCTGAGGTTTCTACTTAGAGAATAGTGCAGGGCCTCATTGGGAATGGGGGCTGGAAGCTGGTTTGCATAGTACAAGACAGATATTAGACCCAGGTCATTTTTCTGTCTACAGAATGGAGGTTGGGGGAGCCAGGCACACCCCTCTCTAGCTGGCACTGCCCCCTTCAGACCTCTTCCTGGTTCCCTCCTCTCCCACCCCTGACCAGCTGGAGAGTTAAGAGGGCCCTTCTGGATCTCGGAAAACTGTCCTTCCACCTCTTCCTAAGTCAGTAGCAAGTTGGGAGGGAGGCCCCCAGTGCTGAGACTGGGGGAGAGTGGGGTGTGTTGTCATTCTGGTGACTCCTGCAGACTGTCTCTGCTGCCAGGGTCTAGAGTTCCCCCACCTTCTAGAAGAATAAGCAGGGATGGGCACGGGGTTGGATAAAGGTTGAGAGGAGCACACCACCAGTCACCCTAGAGTCGATTAGCTTTTTTTTTTTTAATTTTTATTGGAGTCTAGTTGATGTACAACGTTGTGTTAGTTTCTGCTGTACAGCACAGAGAATCAGCTATGCATATACATACGACCGCTGTTTTTTTTAGATTCTTTTCCCATATAGGCCATTACAGAGTACTGAGTTCCCTGTGCAATTAGCTCGTTCTTCATTCCTACATCCAAGAGCACAGTCGCCACTTAGAGCTTTCAGGGGTACCTAGGACATCCCCTCGTACGTCCAAAGGCAGCCTCGGGCGTACAGGAGTCGCCCTGGAAGCACACATAAAATTGGGTGCTATTTATTCACACACGTGGGACTTCCCTGGGGGCGCAGTGGCAAAGACTCCACGCTCCCAGTGCAGGGGGCCCGGGTTCGATCCCTGGTCAGGGAACCAGATCCCACATGCATGCTGCAACTAACAAACAGTTCGCATGCCACAACTAAGGAGCCCACATGCAGCAGCTAAGACCCGGAACAACCAAATAAATAAATAAATAAAATTCACACGCGAAATAAGGTGGTACCTTGTGGCCTTTTATCCTCCAAGCCAGAACTTTCAGGAATATGAGCCTTGGACCGTATGTGAGGAGGTGTGTCCATCGTGAACGTGAGAGTAGGGGTCCTGGAGTCAGACAGCTCGGGACATACGACGGACATACTGAGAGGAAAAAACCAATAATGGTCCGGAACTTAAAGTTTTTAACTAGCTTGGCTAAACAGCTGTCAGAAGGGACAGCGTAGGAAGAGGTGAAGCGTTATTTCGTAAGGATTTCTTCCAGCTGCTGAGAGTGACTAAGGAGAAGAGTGGGCTCAGGGTGGCAGACGGGGTCCGCGTCACCAGCCGTCCTTGGCTGTGACACTAGTAACAAGCAAGTGCAGCGCAGCTGCAACTTCTCAACTTGCTACTGACTTCGGAAGAGGTGGGAGGACAGTTTTCCGAGACCCAGAAGGGCCCTCTTAACTCTCCAGCTGGTCAGGGGTGGGAGAGGAGGGAACCAGGAGAAGGTCTGAAGGGGGCAGTGCCAGCTAGAGTGGGGTGTGTCCGGCTCCCCCAACCTCCATTCTGGAGACAGAAAAATGACCTGGGTCTAACATCTGTCCTGTCTGCCTCGCCACCCCTGCTTTCTTTACCAGGAACTTTACCTCATGAACTCGTGGCAGTATGTTCTAAGGACTTTGACTAGGAGTGATGTGCTGTGAATAGTAAGAGCGCACATCCAATTCATCAGTGTGCCTCCCAGCACCCCCCGAAAACATCCTCAGTGCATCCTCTGTGTCTGTCCCCACCGCCACCCCGTCTCACCTGGGCCACTCAGCCCTCTCTTAAGTGGTTTCCTGCTTCCCCCATCCCCTCTCCAAGCCACTTTTCATGTAGCACACAGCGGCGCAAGGGGTCTTTCCAGAAATCGGATATATTGGATTTTGCCTGAAACTCCCATCAGTTTCTCTTGTTATGTTTGAATAAAATGCAAAATCTGTCCTATGGCCTGCCAGGCCTGCAGGATCTGGCCCCTACACCCTCACTGGTCCTGGGCCTCTCTCCTCTCACTCATTCACATCTCTCCAGCTTCACCTGGATCCTGGGAGATGCCCAGCGTGTTCCCCTCATAGCACTCACCACCACTGTGTCTGGGTCGTTATTAGATGACTGTCTGCCCACCTCCAGGCGGGCGTGGGCTCTGGCAGGTCCCACTTCTCCTTGGCTGCATTCTCACCGTGCCCGGCACAGTCAGATAACCTGTTGAATGAATGACTCAGACTGGCGGAGAGAATGAACAGCTAGACGAAAGCCAGGCACCCCAAAAGGAATAGGAGGCAAGCAGATACAGTAACTCAGCCACTTGTTTGCTGGGAAATCAATCACCACAGGAGGGCTGAGGACCCCAAGGGAAATAAGACGTGGTTCTTCTCCCAAGAGCTTGACAGGCCACTGGGAGAGAAGGTCAGACACCAACCTAATCCAATCCAAATTTCATGGGCTGAACTTGTTAAATCCGTACAAGCAATCCTGTGGGCTCCAAGAAGGCTGCGTTCTTAACCGTGCCTCAGGGATATTGATACAGAACTTGTAGAACTATCTTTCTAAAGAGACTTAGAAAAAGTCAAAAACTTTAAAAACTATTTGTTACAAAAATATTTTACAAAGTGACCTAAATCCTTAGTCCCAGTAATAGAAAAGGAAATGCATCTCTTTTAGAATGAGAGATTTTTCGTTACGATTTTCATCCTCAAAGGGGTGGGGTCAGTCTGTGGTCACATGAGACCCTGGGGCCCGAGGAAGGGAATAACCGCGAACTGTCGCCCCTGTAACTACGGGATTGCCCTCGGCTGCAGGAGCAGCTCCTTTCCAGCAGAGGGAGCTGTGGGAACAGGAACAGCCGCCTGAAAGCAGCTGGTCCAGCCCAGCCTTCCGGAAATTAACACACCAGCACTGGCAGTCAGAGCCACCAGGCCCTGTCCGCCCAAGAGGCTCACAGTGTGAGGAGCACAGCTGCACTCCAAGGCACAGCTGGCTGCTCTTGTTGCCCGGGGCGTGGGAGGGTGGACGTGGTAGCTGAGGGCAATGCCCCTCACCCTGCTTGCTGTCCTCGCAGATCTTCTCTGTACCGGAATGAGCATATGCTCATTTATTTGTTTGCTTGTTTTTTCTGTCTCCCCTGCTAGGGCAAGGAGAGCGGTCTTTGTCCGTTTTGTGCAAGCCCTGGATCAGTGGCGCACCCGCCACCATGCTGGGTACAGGGTAGGCGCTCCAAACGTGTCTGCTGGATGAATGAAAGGGGACAGACAGGAGGATGGATGAGCAAAACGCAGAGAGCCAGGAGGGCGGAATTGGCGAGGGCCACATCCTTC
Organism: Physeter macrocephalus; assembly: GCF_002837175.3. Taxonomy (NCBI): domain Eukaryota; kingdom Metazoa; phylum Chordata; class Mammalia; order Artiodactyla; family Physeteridae; genus Physeter; species Physeter macrocephalus. The sequence continues at coordinate 19,848 of NW_021147090.1, forward strand.
AGGCTCCCCCGGTGTTAATTCAGCTCCTTGTCCTGGCAAAACCAGAAAAACGATTTCAGTCTTTTCTCGGAAAAAAAAAAGCAGACACACACACACACACACACACACATCACCTTCCTTCCGCCTCGCCCCCAAATATCTGTCACTTTCTAGATTGTGGAAATGCTTACCCATAGATTTTCTTAATAGCACATTGTTCCCTGTGACACTATTAATTGAGACAAGAACCAGCAGGATGGGAGGTTTGGGGGGGTGTTAGTGATGTCACAATTCTCAGTAGTTTGGGACACCTGAGTTTCAAGTGCCAGCACTACTGCTTTATAAGATTGTTCAGGAAGGCATCTAAGTTGTGAATGTAAGTGTTCTTTTATTTTTGTTAACTGATTTTTTAGTTCAATCGTTGTTTGTATTTTTTCCAAAAAAAAAATTGTGGTAAAATACACATGATATAAATCTACCATCGTAACCACTTTGCAGTGTCCAGTTCAGTGGCATTAAGTACATTCACACTGCTGTGCAGCCATCACCACCATGCATCTCCACAACTCTTCATTTTGCAAAACAGAAACTCTGTCCCCATGAAACACCTCTGCACTCCCTCCCCTCCCCCAGCCCGTGGTGGCCACCATTACAGTTTCTGTCTCTGTGGATTTGACTGACTGCTCCAAGGAAGGACCTCATATGAGCGCAATCACATAAGGGTTTGTCTTTTTGTGACTGGCTTATTTCACCGAGCATGATGTCTTCAAGTTTCATTCCTGTTGTAGTGTGTGACAGGAATTCCTTCCTTTTTAAGGCTGAATCATATTCCATTGTATGGATAGACCACACTTTGCTTATTCATCCGTTTTTTTGTTTTTGGCCACGCCACGTGACTCGCGGGATCTTAGTTCCCCAACCAGGGATCGAACCCGGGCTCACGGCAGTGAAAGTGTTACCGAGTCCAACAGGCCAGTAAATCGGGAGATGAGGTGATGAGGCAAGGAATATGACTTTATTTGGAGAGCCGGCAGACTGAGAAGGTGGCAGACTAATGTCTCCAAAACGCCATCTTCTCAGGGTTTGGATGCCAGTTTCTTTTAGAGAACAGAGAGGGAGAGGAGGTGGGGAAGGAAAGTAAAAAGACCATAAGTCTCGCAAATATCTCCTGGAATGGCCAGCTTCGGGGAGGGGGTGTGTTAATTTCATCTTTCTCGCAGCTATTCACAGGTGGACAGGGTCAGGATGCTTCCCTGACCGAAGGCACTTTGGTTTAACATTCAGACAGAGTGGCAGGGTTCCCCGAAGCAGGCCATTGTGTATAGGCAGTATCCTTTTAGTGAACAAAAGCAACGGGAAGCAAAGGTTAAAGTAAAGAAGCAGATCCAACATGGAGTCAGGATTGGCTCTTCCCTGTTACAAAAGCACCAAGTCCTAACCACTGGGCCGCCAGGGAATGCCTGATATCCATCCGTCTGTTGATGGGCACCTGGGCGGCTTGCACCTCTTTTGGCCATCGTGAATAACACCGCTATGAACATGGGGGTATAAATATCTCTTTGAGATCCTGTTTTCAATCTTGGGGGCTATGTGGCTGGAAGTAGAACGGCTGGATCACATGGTGGTTCTATTTTCAATTTTTTTGAGGAACCACCATCCTGTTTCCCACCCAGCTGCTCTGTTGACCTCCCCAGCATCAGTGCGTGAGGGTTCCAGTTCCTGCACATCCTCACCGACACTTGTTCTGACAGTGGCCACCCTGACGGCGTGGGGTGGTGAGGAGGTAAAGGTTTCTCAGGGTAGATGGCGATGGTGACGATGGGGAAGTGCCACCAGGGATAACAAAACCGTAGCGGGCGCTCCGTGCTCCTGTCTTCCTGTTCACCTTCTCCCCCACCACCCAGGAGGAGGAGTGATTTATCAGGGTACTGGGTGCGAGCCTCGGGCACCCCCGGTTCGCGTCTCAGCTGGGTGGACTTATGGAATTACAGCCATCCTGACCGGAGTGAGGTGATATCTCACTGTGATTTTGGTTTGCGTTTCCCTGGTGATAAGTGACGCTGGGCATCTTCTCGTGTCCCCGTTGGCCATCTATGCCTACTCTGGATTGAATTTGCTCTTCTTTTTCTAAAAGCTGAAACGATTGATTTTAGATGTGTCTTCTAATAGATACATTCAATTCTATAAATTTCCCTCTGAGAATTGCTTTCACTGCATTCCACAAATTCTGGTGAGTTGCATTTTCACTCTCATTTAGTTCAAAATCTTTCAATATTTCTCTTGAGATTTCTTCTTGGACTCGTGTGTGATCTCCAAGTCTCTTGGACTTTTCCTACTATCCTTCTGTTACTGATTTCTAGTTTAATCCCATTGAGATCTGAGAGTGTACATTATCTGATCTGTATTCTTTTATTTTTATTTTTTTAATGTTTATTTATTTATTTTTCTGGCCGCGCCACACAGCTTGCAGGATCTTAATTCCCCGACCCGGGATCGAACCCATTCCCCCTGCAGCGGAAGCATAGAGTCCTAACCACTGGACCGCCAGGGAATTCCCAATCTGTATTCTTTTACGTTTAAGGTGTATTTTGTGGTCTATCCTGGTGAACGTTCCATGGGAACTTGAGAAGAGTGTATATCCTGCTGTTGTTGGATGAAGTACTCCTAGCGTTTTTACCTTGAAGTAGTTTTAGACTTGCAGAGAAGTTGCGAAAATAATTCAGAGAGCTCTCCTGTGCCCTTCACCCAGCTCCCCCAGTGACAGCATCTTACAAAACCATAATGCGATGACCAAGACCTGGAAATTGACACTGGCATGATACTACTAACTAAACCACGGACCTTATTTGGATTTCTCCTGTTTCTCCATGCACTTACTTTTCTCTTTGTATATAGTTCTATGAATTTTATTGCACATAGATTTGTGTAACCGCCGCCCCAATCAGGACACAGAACTGCTCCATCATTCCAAAAAATTCCCTTATGCTCTTCCCTATGGTCCCATCCCCCTCCCTATCCCAACCCCTGGCAACCAGTGATCTGTTCTCCACAGTACCACACACACACACACACACACACACACACACACACACACACACAGTTGTTGTTAATTTTGAGAGTGTTATGTAAATGGAATCACAGCATGTGCTCTGTTGACAGTGGCTTTGTCCACGCAGCACAAGCCCCTGAGCTCCACCCAGGCTGTGTCCAGAGTTCATTCCTTTTGGTCTCACGACGTCTGTCTTCCCTTCTAGGGAAGAGACCTTGACCCCTTTCCTCTTCCCCAGGTTCCAGGCTCTGTGCTGTCTGGATGCTCTGCTCCAGGCAGCAGGACCCTGGGCTCTGTGGCCTCAACTCCCAGGGGCCCTGGCCAGCGATTCCCTTCTGCCTCTCTCCACATTCCACAGCCAGCGTAGACTCTACCAGGTGAGGACCCAGAGGTGAACCCCACTTTTCAGATGGTGAGCAGAAACGCAGAGAAGATGTCATTTGCTTCTAATCTGGCTGTGAGCGGAGGTGCCCTGCATACTGGAAAAGCACTCCAGCCACGCCCCCGTCCCCCCACTCCCGGGATGGTCCAGGATGGAGAAGGCCTCTGGCAGGTGGTATCATCCATGCTGAGACCTGAACCAGGAGAGGGAGACAGCCCGACCGTAATCGGGAGTAGATCAGCTAAGGCACAGGGAACAAGAAGGCGTGGCACCAGTGCCTCGGTGAGGTTTCGAGCGAAGACGGGGACGAAGGCCCTGCTGTCGGCTGTCTATCCCCTGCGTGTGGGGATTCCACTTCCTGGCCATTTGTCCTGACTTTCGCTGGACAAACCTGGGACAGTGACAGTGGAGCTCACCCAGGACCCTTGCACAGAGAGAGAGGACAGAAAGCCACACTCTTTCGGGTGGAGATACACGCACGTGTGCGCGTATGTGCGTGTGCATGTGTGTGTTGAGACACATTCCCCTGCATACTGAAGCATAGAGGAAGGCGAGGGCTTTGGGGGACCCAGCCACGGGGGGCGGGAGGCTGAATCTCGAGAAGGCAGGGGATGGCAAACAACGGGTGGTACAGTGAAGCGTCTGAGTGACTGGTTCAAGGGCCAGACTGCGTGGGTTCAGATCCCAGCTCCACCACTTTGCAGCTGTCTTCCCCTGGGAAACAGTTTCCCCATCTATAAAATGTCAATGATCATACTCATAAAGGATCACCTGAGGATCCAAGGAGCTAATCGATTTTCTGGCCTGTAGCTAGCACTTCAGGAGGGCAGGACTTACATTTCCTGGAAGGGAGCAGGGAGGGGACCTGCTCTTGGCCACACCCAGCTACGTCAAGGCTCCGACTCCGGGACGCTTTCTGCATCTCAGTGTTCACATTGTATTTTATACTTTTTTACCTCCCAGTCTTAGAATCAGCTGGGATAAAAAAAAAAAAACACTCACTGCTGGATGAAAATGCATGGATAAGAGCTGACCCACTCCTTTCAGACTCTCCTAGCCTTTGAGATGATTGAGGCCCAGAGAAGCCAAGGAAAGTATCTAAGGTCACACAGCCTATTAGTGGCAAAAATGGAAGTTGGACCCAGGCAGGCTGGTTCCAGCATCTGAGCTCTTAGCCACGCCCCTGGATGGTCTCATTTCTACAGGCAATTCTTTATTCATTCACTCAACAAACACTGTTTTGAGTTCATAACACGTTCTGGGTGCTGGTCTAGGCATGGAGGACACAGATGTGAATAAGACCCAGTCCCTGACCTCAAGGGACAGTGAGGAGAGAGACAGCTAAAGAGTCATCTAGGTTGTCACAAGAAAAAATTTGGCCTTCTATATGAGGTCCCAGGTTGGGGTGGGCAGTCAGGGAAGGCTCCCTGGAGGAGGTGATGACTGAGCTGAACCTTGCCAGATGAGTAGAAGTTTTCCAGAGAGAGATTTGAGGGGAAGGGCAGTTCTGGCAGAGGGAACAGCAAGTGCAAACACACAGAGCCAGAGCCAGAGAGAGCACATAATACAGTGGGGTCATAATTGTGCAATCAACTTATGATAATTCAGTTTGGCAAACTGCATTTCACTTTTTTTTTTTTTTTTTTTTTTTGCGGTACGCGGGCCTCTCACTGTTGTGGCCTCTTCCGTTGCGGAGCACAGGCTCCGGACGCGCAGGCTCAGCGG
>NW_021147091.1:0-4521 GCF_002837175.3 Physeter macrocephalus
AAAAAACCTAGTATATATATATATATATATATATATATGTGTGTGTGTGTGTGTGTGTGTGTGTGTGTGTGTGTGTGTGTGTGTGTGTGTGTATATATATATACTTATATATATATATGGTCAATGAAATGTGAAACAAACATTTGTTAGCTCATCTCTGAATTTTACTCGATTGCTGGTTTCTGTGGCAGAGAGATCAGGAGTAAGGGGACAGAGTGTGGAGTGGAGCAGAGAAAGGGGTCAAATCAGGCAGCATCTGTCAGGAAACCACCACATGTAATACAGAGTCACAAGATGACCACACTTGTTCACCTCGGTCAGAGTTGTTTGATATATCTGCTCATTTTCTGAGAATTCAAAAAATACTTGGGGGAAAGAATATTTTGGATTATGATTTGAGCCCATATTCTCAATACCAGACTGCAGTGACAATCTGACTCTCAGTGATATACATACCCTATGTTCAATATACGTATAGTTAATGTCATAAATTATATAATGTTGTTTTGGGAGCAGGACTAATCCTTTTTTAGAAGTGGAGTTCTAATCATTAGAATGTATTTTTATTATTTGGCCCCAGCATCCACCTTCTGGGATTCCAATTACACGTATGTTAGACCACTTGATATGGTCCTACAGGTCACCAAAGCTCTATGCTGTTCTTTTCTTTTCTACCAGTTTTTTTCTCTCCATGCTTCATTTTGTCTAGTTTCTTTTGTTATTTCTTCAAGTTTAAATGGTATTTTTTTTCTGTAGTGTCAAATATGCTGTTAATTCTATTCAGTAAAATTTTTCTTTAAAATATTTTATTTTTCATCTCTAGATGCTTCACTTGGTTCTTTCTCATGTCTTCCATTTCTCTCATTACTATGTTCATGTTTTCCTCATTTGATAATTCCATCATCTCTGTCATATCTGATCTGTTTCTATTAATTGATTTTTTTCTCCTGCTTATAGGTCACATGTCCTGCTTCTTGGCATGATTAGTTATTTTTTTTAATAGATTTATTTTTAATTAATTAATTAATTAATTAATTGGCTGCATTGGGTCTTCTGTTGCTGTGCGCGGGCTTTCTCTAGTTGCAGCAAGTGGGGCCTACTCTTCGTTGCGGTGTGCAGGCATCTCATTGTGGTGGCTTCTCTTGTTGTGGAGCACAGGCTCTAGGCGCGCAGGCTTCAGTAGTTGTGGCACACGGGCTTCAGTAATTGTGGCTTGCGGGCTCTAGAGTGCAGGCACAGTAGTTGTGACGCACGGGCTTAGTTGCTCCATGGCATGTGGGATCTTCCCAGACCAGGGATTGAACCCGTGTCCCCTGCATTGGCAGGTGGATTCTTAACCACTGCGCCACTAGGGAAGCCCTGTGACTAGTGATTTTTGATTGGCTGCTGGACATTGTGAATTTTACGTTGTTGGATTCTTTTTCTTCCTTTAGAGTGTTTGTTCTAGGATGCAGTTTAGCTACTTGTGGTTCAGTTTGATCCTTCTGAAGCTTGTTTTTAAGTTCTGTTGGGGTGAGTATAGAGTAGCCTTTAATCTAGGAAATAATTTACCCCCCAAGTAAAGCAGGACCCTCCTGAGGTCTTTCCTGAATTCCTGTATGATCGGTGATGACTGTCCACGCTGACTGATTGGAAATTGATTTGTGTCAGTCCTCTGTGAGGTCTGGGAAGTGTTTATCTCTGTGCCCACAGTGCCTCATAATACCTGGCTTTGTGAAGTTTTACCCTGTGAATGTGTATGTTGTGTTCAGCAAAGACTCAGGAGAACCCTTATGCAGATTTCTGGAGGTCTCTTTCTTCATAACTCCCTCCTCTGCAGAACTCTGGCAACTTCCAGCCACCTCAACCCCGAATTCTGGTATCTGTCATATCAATTTAGTATGACCACTGTGCTCTGCTTGGGATCTCCCTCTCTGCTCTGTGGTCTGGAAATTGCCTCCAGGAAGAAATCCAGGACAATTATAGAATTTACCTCTTTCATTTCCTTTCTTTCCCAGGTAGTGCTGAGTTACCTGTTGTGTAAAGTCTGAAAACACTTTTCATATATTTTTGTCCAGTTTTCTAGTTACTTATGTTGAGAGAATAAATCCAGTCCCTGTTACTCCATCATCAGAAGTATAAACATCTTGTTAACTCCTATTCAGCCTTCAGGTCTCAGATTAGAGGTCACATCTTCCTGGAAGCCTTCCTAAACCCCAGGCTTGGTTAGGTTCCCCTTCCATGTGCTACCATAGTGTCTCATCAGAGTGCTTATTGCCCTGTATTATAACTGCCATTTGACTTGTCTGTATCCCTCAGGAGACTATAAGCTTTTCAAGGGCAAGATCATGTCTGTCTGTCTTTGCTGTTATGGCCCCATCACAATGCTTGGTGCATAGTATGCTCTCAATAAATCTGCATTTAATGAATGAATGCTAAATCAGATGAGCTAGAAACCAAGGAAGCAAAGGGGAAAGTCTAGAGTTTAGGGTGAAAGAAGTAACTTAGAACCCTAGCACTGTTTATTTTTAAAATGGTATAGAAGGACCAAAACTGTTAACAGTGGTTACCCATTGGCAGTGGAAGGAATGAGAGGGTGAGGCATATTTTCTCTTTCTTTTCTTTTTTTTTTAAAAAAATATTTTTAAATTAATTAATTTATGGCTGCAATGGGTCTTTGTTGCTGTGCGTGGGCTTTCATTGCAGTGGCTTCTTTCTTCGCAGAGCACGGGCTCCAGGTACCCGGGCCACAGTAGTTGTGGCTCGCGGGCTCTAGAGTGCAGGCTCAGTAGTTGTGGCGCACAGGCTTAGCCGCTCCACAGCATGTGGGATCTTCCCTGACCAGGGCTTGAACCTGTGTCCTCTGCATTGGCAGGTGGATTCTTAACCACTGAGCCACCAGGGAAGCCCTTTCTTTCTTTTCTAAATCAACTTTACTGAAGTCTCATGGCAGACAACAAAATTTGCCTGTTTTTGAAGTGTACATTTGAATGCACTTTGCCATATATAACCACTACCCCATCAAGATATGGAATATTTCCACCATCCAAAATGTTCTTCAAATAGCACTTACTTGTTTTTGTTTTTTTTTAAACAGAGAGGGAATTTTTTTTAAAACAAGTTTATTTTATTATTTGTTATTTATTATTATTTATTTATTTGGCCATACTGTGTGGCATGTGGGATCTTAGTTTACCAACCATGGATCAAACCTGTGTGCCCTGCAATGGAAGCATGGTGTCTTAACCACTGGACCTCCAGGAAGTCCCAGCATTTACTTTTTTAAAAAATATAATTAATTAACTTATTTTGGCTGCTTTGGGTTTTCGTTGCTGCACGTGGGCTTTCTCTAGTTGTGGTGAGCGGGGGCTACTCTTTGTTGTGGTGCATGGGCTTCTCACTGCAGTGGCTTCTCTTGTTGCGGAGCACAGGCTCTAGGCACGCAGGCTTCAGTAGTTGTGACGCACGGGCTCAATAGTTGTGGATCGTGGGCTCTAGAGCACAGGCTCAGTAGTTGTGGCTCACGGGCTTAGTTGCTCCGTGGCATGTGGGATCTTCCCAGACCAGGGCTCGACCCCGTGTCCCCTGCATTGGCAGACAGATTCTTAACCACTGTGCCACCAGAGAAGTTCCCAGACGAACTTACTTACTTACTTACTTTATTTATTTGTTTATTTATTTATGGCTGCATTGGGTCTTCGTTGCTGCACGTGGGCTTTCTCTAATTGTGGCGAATGGGGGCTACTCTTTGATGCAGTGCATAGGCTTCTCATTGCAGTGGCTTCTCTTGTTGCAGAGCATGGGCTCTAGACGCGCGGGCTTCAGTACTTGTAGCTCACGGGCTCAATAGTTATGCCTTGTAGGCTCTAGAGCACAGGCTCAGTAGTTGTGGCGCATGGGCTTAGTTGTTCCATGGCATGTGGATCTTCCCAGACCAGGGCTCGAACCCGTGTCCCCTGCATTGGCAGGCGGATTCTTAACCACTGCGCCACCAGGGAAGTCCCCAGCATTTACTTTTAAACACATTATACAACTAAATTACTTAGTGCATCTGTTTTTATTATGTCTCCTCAACTGCCCCTAACATGTAGGGTCTTTGAGGGATCTTTGTTTTGTTGACTGAAGTTCCCAAGTTCACATTGCCAGTTTAACAGTAGCCAGTGGACACATATTTGTTGAATAAATAGATTCCAAAGGATTAAATAATCAGAAAAGGTGAAATTATCAAATGTCTAAAAAAATGTAAAGGTGAATATCAAATATTTATCCAAGTTAATATGGGAAGAACTTGCTAAGCATTTAAAAAAAAAAAAAAAAAAAGGAAGCAAAACTCAAACTGGAAAAGACCATTACATTCACCTATATAATACACCTATTTCCCCAGTGTCTCCCCCAAACGATATTTCCATGACACATGAAATGTTAGAGCTAATCTGAATTAAAAACAAAACAAAACAAAAACTCCGGGCTTCCCTGGTGGCGCAGTGGTTGCGCGTCCGCCTGCCGATGCAGGGGAACCGGGTTCGCGCCCCGGTCTGGGAG
>NW_021147091.1:4665-24973 GCF_002837175.3 Physeter macrocephalus
TGGGCCCGTGAGCCATGGCCGCTGAGCCTGCGCGTCCGGAGCCTGTCCTCCGCAACGGGAGAGGCCACAACAGAGGGAGGCCTGCGTACCACAAAAAAACAAAACAAAAACAAAACAAAAACTTCTTAAATCAGTTAAAAAACCTAAACAACCCAATAGAAAAATGGAGAAGGCAGCAGTTCTTTTTTTTTTCGCTCCGCGGCATGTGGGATCCTCCCAGACCGGGGCGCGAACCCGGTTCCCCTGCATCGGCAGGCGGACGCGCGGACGCGCAACCACTGCGCCACCAGGGAAGCCCCAAGGCAGAAGTTCTTGAAGTGTGTCCTGGTGATCCCAGGCATTCCCAAGACCCTTTCAGGGGGTCCATGATTATTTTCATAAATAATGCAAGATGTTGTTTGCCTTTTTAACTATATTGATATTTGCACTTATGATGCAAAAGCAACGGTGGACCTTCCCATGAGTCAAGAAAATTGCACCAACCTGTACTAGAAGTCATGTTCTTCCCCACCAGGCCACTTTCACTTAAGAAAGTCCCTGATGAAGCAGTACAGAATTATTAAGTTTATTAAATCTTTGTCCTTGAGTTTACATCTTAAATTTTTTTTTTTTTTCGGTACGCGGTCTCTCCCGTTGCGGAGCACAGGCTCCGGACGCGCAGGCTCAGTGGCCATGGCTCACGGGCCCAGCCGCTCCACGGCATGTGGGATCTTTCCGGACCGGGGCACGAATCCGTGTCCCCTGCATCGGCAGGCGGCCTCTCAACCACTGCACCACCAGGGAAGCCCCTACATCTTAAATTTTTAAAAAGCATTTTTATTAAAGTGTAATTGACATTTTTTTCAGGTGTACAACATAATGATTTGATATTTGTGTATATTGCAAAATGATCACCATAATAAGCCTAGTTAACATCTGTCATCCTACACAGTTCCAAAAATATTTTGTTTTCTTGTGAGGAGGACTTTTAGGATTTACTCTTTTAGCAACTTTCAAATATGTAGTACAATATTATTAATTCTAGTCACCATGCTGTACATTAGATCCCCAGGACTTATTATTTTATATCTGGACGTTTGTACCTTTTGATCGGCTTTACCCATTTTGCCTACCCCCACCCCCGCCTCTGGCAACCACCAATCTGTTCTCTGTATCTATGAGTTCATTTTTTGTTTTGTTTTTTTAATTCCACACGTAAGTGAGATCATACAGTATTTGTTTTTCTTTATTTCACTCAGTGAAATGCCCTCAAGGTCCATCCATGTTGTTGCACAGGGCAGGATTTCTTTTTCTTTTTTTTATTGATGGCTGAATAGTATTCCAGTGTATATATGTAAACCACATCTTCTTTATCCATTCACCCATCCATGGACACTTGGGTGGTTTCCATGTCTTGGCTATTGCAAATAATGCTGCAGTGAAAATGGGGGTGTATCTCTCTCTCTTTTTTTAAAAATTAATTAATTTATTTTTGGCTGCATTGGGTCTTCACTGCTGCGTGCGGGCTTTCTCTAGTTGCAGCGAGTGGGGACTACTCTTCGTTGTGGTGCACGGGCTTCTCATTGTGGTGGCTTCTCTTGTTGTGGAGCATGGGCTCTACATGTGTGGGCTTCAGTAGTTGTGGCGCATGGGCTTAGTTGCTCCGCAGCATGTGGGATCTTCCTGGACCAGGGCTCAAACCCGTGTCCCCTGCGTTGGCAGGCGGATTCTTAACCACTGCACCACCAGGGACCACCCTTATTTTGGAACATTTTATAATCTATAACAGAAACCCTGTACCCGCTAGTGGTCACACCCCATTCCCTACCACCACCACTCCCAGCATTAGGCAACCACTAATCCACTTTGTGTCTCTATAGATTTACCTATTCTGGACATTTCATACAAACTGAATCATATAATATGAAGCCTTTTGTAACTGGCTTCTTTCACTAACATGTTTTCAAGGTTAATCCATATTGTGGCATGAATCACTACTTTGTTCCTTCTTATTGCTGAAAAATATTGTATGGCTACATCATATTTTATTTATCCATTCACCAGTTGATGGACATTTGAATATGAATAATGCTGCTGTGAACATTCATATGGACATATGTGGATGTATGTTTTCACTTCTCTTGAGAATAGACCTAGGAGTGGAATTGTTGGGTCAGATGATAACTCTATATTTAACATTTTAAGGAACTGCCAAATTATTTTCCAAAGCATCTGCACCATTTTGCATCCCTACTAACAATGTTTATAACTACTGAAATTAAACAGATACTCTTTTTAAAGAACCCTAGACTGTTTCAGGTAGAACATAGTAGTTATTCAGTAACTGTTGAATAAAAGGATGAATGGGGTGGTTTGAGTAAGGTGAGGAGGGGAACTAAACATGGGAAACAGTAGGAGATGGGTGAACCCCTGACAGTTAACTGTCACCCCAGCACCAGCTAGCCAGGCTCCTCTGAGCCCCGTGTGATTCCCAAACAGGATCAACCAACTCCTTCTGAGCCTGAGATCGACCTGGAGGCTCTCATGGAACTATCCACAGAGGAACAGAAGACTCAGTTGGAGGTAGAATGGGGGGCCAGGCCCCAGGCCCAGGGGTTGGGGGATGGAGCTGGGCTTGGACCAAGGGGAGCCCAAGAACCCAGGTTCTGCCTCCCCATCTGTGTGGGGAGAACCAATTCAGAGGGGAGAATTCCTGGGAGACTGACCGGGGACTCGTGACAAAGTGCTGTGGCTCGGGGACCCACTCTCTGCTTTCTTCCATCAGGCTATTCTCCAAAACTGCCCCCGCCCCACAGAGGTAAGGGATGCTCTGTTAGTCTGCGGGTAAGAGGCGGCCCAGTGGGACGGCAGTTAGCAAAGAGGAAAGCTTGGTCCTGGGTCCTTCTCCCCTTCCCTGACTCTGAAGCGATGGGGTCAGGTGGAGACTAGGGAGAGCAGTGTGGTGGGTGGGTGTGACCCCATGCCTTGAACTCACCCGTTTCTTTCTCAGCCTTTTATCTCTGAGCTGCTCAGTCAACTCAAGAAACTTCAGAGACTCAGTCGGCCTCAGAAATAAGCCTTGTGAGACTACCTTCATCAGCTTCAGCACTGCCAGGTCTGCCCTGAATCCCTGGATCCTGGGCTGAGGGAAACAGCTCCTTGGGACACAGACAAGGAACATGGAGAGTGAGGAGGGACATTTGGACACCCCTGTGTATGTGCAGTCACAGCTAATTCCTGTCAGCTGGGCTTTCTGGGAGCCAGTCATGGCTATGGCCCAGTGCTTTCCTCGGCAGCCGAGTGAATAAAAACCTTCAGGAGCCCCATCTGAATGGAGTGTGGAGCATATCTGTGCTGAGGGATGGAGGAGGGAGGGACTGAAGTGTTATAAAGCCAGCATCCTGAGTCACTAGGCTGTATCCACATACCTCACCCATCTGTCCCTCCGTCCATCCATCCACCCAGGGCCTGAGAATTCAAAGATAAAGGTCACAGTTCTGCGTCAGAGAAATCACCATCAAGCAAGGCCTGGAGGCCAAGCAGAAGGCACCTGGCTAAGAGACACAGCATCCTGACATCACCAGTAGGAACCCAAGTGGCAAAGACCCATAGGAGAGGTAACAGGAAAAAAACTAGCTGGGTTTGGGGGCCTCAGGGAAAGCTAAACCCTCTTCCCTCACTAAATGATTCAGGAGACCTCAGGCTGAGGACTCTTTCTTGAACCAGCTCCAAGCCAGAGGCAGAAAGAGAAAAAGCAGGGGCTAAGCAGAGGTGTGGAAAGGGTATAGGCTCAGAGGCCAGGAATCAGGTCAGAAGGAAGTTGGTGGGAACAGACACTGGGTCTGAATAGCATGTGGGTTGGGAAAGGAGCCCTGGAGGTGGCATCCTTTGGGAGTAAGGCAGGAAGCAGGGTATGCATTCACTGCTTGTGCATGCAGTGTTTGAGTGTGGTGGGGCCTGGGGTCTAAGCTGGGCTGCCCAGAGCAGGATGCACAGTTCAGTTCAGTTCAGTAGTATGAATATTCATGCCTTACTGCGTATGAGGCCACCAAGATGGGTGGGACTGTTCCTGCCTGCAGAAGCTTGCAGGATGGCTCAAGCCTTTTCCTCACTCTACAGGACTGGACTTACAGCCTACTCTGCTCTTGCCACCTCTCCAAGGCCTAGGCTCAGGGCCCACAGGGTTCTATAGATAAAAGATGCTGGGTCCAGTGAATCAACATACTTTATTAAATGCTCTCAGTGCCAGTGGAGGGCCCTGGACCCCTGAGCAAGTTTCAAGGCTCCTCCTTGGATTCAGCCTGGTCTTTCCCCATCGTGCCTCTCACTCCTAGTCCAGACTTCAGTGCTGGAGGCTCCAGACTTCTGCCTTCTCTCTGGCTCCTCCAATGGAGAATCCTTCTTCCTTCCAGGGACGGAGGCTCAGGAAAGGGTGCATTCATAAGCAGTCTAGCTTGACATGTTCTCCCATCAGATGCCCTGGAGGGCACCCCAGCTTGTGTGATTGCCTGTTGGATGGCCTTCCCGGGAGGACTCAGTGCTCTCGGCTTTTATGCTGGGGGTGGTAGGCAGATGTCTGGTGCTCTTTAAGTTCAAAGGCATCATGGCCTTCCCTGTGGAGCATAGATAGAGGTCAGGGATCACAGGCGGCCCTGCAACTCTCCCAGCCCCAAAGAAGATTCCACCTGCACCCACCGGAAGCAGCGGACACAGTAGAGGTCTCCGTCACAGCTAGCACAGCGCAGGGTGGCATCCTCATTGCAGATGCAGCACCAGGGGAGCTCCTCTTCCTCAGCCTCAGGCCTGGCAGCCATGGCCTGGACCTTTGGAGACCAGGGAGGAATGGGGGACATAAGGTACCCGATGGGGTCTAAGAGGGAGGCTGGAGGAAGAGTCGGACAGGCAGGGAGGGAGGCTGTGGTGGCTGCCCAGGGGTCTGTGTCTGGGGTTTTCCTCACCTCAGGCTCTGCCCTGCAGGATTGGGCTTGGGGTCGGAGAGTTGTCTCTGCAGGGATGTTAAAGCCACTTGCCTCATCCAGGGCAGCTTCTTCAGTGAGCTGTGGACAGGGTGAAGAGGTACAGCTCCCTGCTCCAGGCAGCCACGCCAACACACAGTATTTCTGTGCTCTGTGGCCTTAGCTCTCAACCCATCTTCCTTTATGTTGTCTGTGGCTGCTGATACCCCCATCTCAAGGGCCCAGGGGCAGGTCTGTGTCACAGGGGCATGGGGGCCCAGCTAGAACAGGAGCTGCACAGTGACTAGCCATCGAGCCCCAGAGCGGAGGCAGAGTGAATGGGGCCAGGTGGGTGGTGGGGCAGTGTGGCAGGGACAGGACAAGGGGTGGTCGGGTGGGTGAGGCGAGGCCGACCTGCTGAAGGACTCTCTGGATGGCTGTCTCCTCATCCTCTTCGTCATCACTGTCTGGAAGGCGGTAGTCCTGTAGGGTCACTTGAAGAGGGAGAGATGGGAGCAGGGGAAGAGGAGTGAGGTTGAGAGCTCACCTGAGTGACTGACTGTACTTCTGCCCCCAGGAGAGGTTTGGTTTCCAGTGGCATGTGTTCCAGAACTGAGCAGCCTTTGCAGCCACTCTGATCAGACCCTGCCCCACCATGCCGGGCTGGAGGGCATGAACAGAGGCTCCGTACCTGAAGGGACCCAGGGTCCCCTGCCCCCTGATGGCTGCCACTTGTTCCTCATCCACTGCTTTGCCCCAGCACCTTCCTCGTGGTTCTGGGTGGAGCTCGACAGACCCCTGGGCACAGGGACCCCCAGCCCCTGACTCAGCCTGGCAGGGAGTACAGCCACTGTGCAGTTTGGCTTGAGGGTGAGAGTGGGGAGGACTGCCCAGTGGACATGAATGAGTGGCTGCTCCCCAGCCTCTACCTCTATCGGGGTCCCGTCCCTGCAGCACGGCCAGGCGCTTGGCGAGGGCCAGGATCCGCTCCTGCCTTGTGTTCTCCTCCTGAAGCGCGACTGCTGCCTCAGCCAGCAGCCTCCTCTTCTCCTCCTCCAGGGACCAGGTGGCCTGTCCCTTGCAGCTGGTGCTCTGGGCCCCTGGGCCCCGCTGGTTGAGGTCGTTCTGGATAGAGCCGGCTGGAAAGAGTGATGCATTCAGGGAGGCAGACATTTCAGGATCTCTCATCAGAAACCACTGAGCCCGTTTCTCAACATTTTAAAAAAAACCACAGATTATCAGCTTTTTGTTCAACAATAGCTCCTGTGGTTTATATTACAAATAAAATTAGTATTTCCTCCATTATCCCCAATGTAAAAAACTAGTAATCTTAGACATTCCTTTTTCAATTATATCCATCCCCACCCACCTGATATTTTAACATGCTGCCCTTAGGGTGGGTGCCCCATAGTATGAAAATCACTGCCCAAAAGGAGCAGGATATGGGGAGGTCAAGATCCAGCCAGGCTCTCTGCCTTACAGGCTGGAATCAGCATTTCCAGGGAGCAGTGCAGAAAGGACATGAGGGAAGATGAGGTCTTGAATGTCACTAGGCAGGAAGAATTTTACCAGAGTGGGTGTGGCTCTGACATGGTCCCCTTTAGCTCAGAGTTTCAGAGTAAGATGTTTGAAGTCAGACAGCTTTGGGTTCAAGTCCCAGCTTTGCTACTTAATAGCTGTGTGACCTTGGTCAAGTTCCTTAAGCTCACCAGGCCTCAGTTTCCTCATTTATCAAATACGGATAATAACAGTTATTATAGGATTACTGAGGCTATTCAGTGAGATTGTATCTCTTAATAACAGTTATTATAGGATTACTGAGGCTATTCGGTGAGATTGTTATCTCTAAAGCAGGGTTTCTATTTTTTTTTTTTTTTTTTTTTGGTATGCGGGCCTCTCACTGTTGTGGCCTCTCCCGTTGCGGAGCACGGGCTCCGGACGTGCAGGCTCATCGGCCATGGCTCACGGGCCCAGCCGCTCCGCAGCATGTGGGATCTTCCCGGACCTGGGCACGAACCCGTGTGCCCTGCATCGGCAGGCGGACTCTCAACCACTGCGCCACCAGGGAAGCCCTAAAGCAGGGTTTCTTAATCTTGGTTCTATTGACATTTTGGACAGGATACAGGCATACCTTGTTTTATTGAGCTTCAGTTTATTGCGCTTCACAGATACTGCCCCCCCCTTTTTTTTTTTTTTTAACAAATTGAAGGTTTGTGGCAGCCCTATATTGTCAGATGATGGTTAGCAATTTTTAGCAATAAAATATTTTTAAATTAAGGTATGTACATTGTTTTTCTAAACATGCTATTGTACACTTAATAGACTACAGTATCGTGTACATAATTTTTACATGCACCAGGAAACCAAAAAATTTGTGACTCACTTTATTGCAGTGGTATTCAACTGAACCTGCAATATCTCTGAGGCATGCCTGTAATTCTTTGTTGCGGGGTTGTCCTGTGTATGTTCGATGTTTAGCAGCATCCTTAGCCTCTGCTCACTAGATGCCAGTGGTACCCTCTGAGTTGTGACACCCAAAAAGTCTGCAGACATTGCCAAATGGGCCCTGGAGGGAAAATCATCCATGGTTGAGAACCACTGCTTTGAAGCTTTTGAACAGCAGTGTCCAAAAGAATTTTTTAAGATGATGGGATCATTCCATATCATGGTCTGTATTTGTGCTGTCCAAGATTGTAGCCAAGAGCCACTTGTGGCTACGAAGCACTTGAAATGTGGCTGGTACCACTGAGGAACTGAATCTTAAATTTTATTTAATTTCAACTAAATGTAAATAGCCTCTTCCTCCTCCTTATCATCATCATCATCGTAGAGAACATTCACTAAGCATTTACTATGAGCCAGGCAGGGTCCCAAGCACTACTGGATTAGCTCATTTCCTCCTCATGACTTCCCTGTGAGGTAGATTTTACCACACATTCCTCCATTTTACAGATGAGGAAAGCGAGACTTAGGTCAAGTAACGTGCCAAGGGTCACACAGCTAGTAAGTGGCAGAAAAGGGAACCACTGTCTGAGCCTAAAGCCCACACGCTTATCCACTAGGCTTACACTGGCTCCCACTGGAGTAAACACTCAATAAATGGTAGCCTTTGTAATGTTGACTGTTCTCTGACTGATATTCACCTCTCAGAGCGTGGGCAGCAGAGCCTTTCCCACCTGGGGAAAGAGTCAGGGGCAGGTCCCTGGGGGAGCCAGATGGAGAAGATACCTGGGCCTCCTCGTTCCCAGCTCTCATCAATAGACACCTCCGCTGCTAGCTCTGTCAGCAAATCCTGTGCCTGCTGGGCCTGGGTCCTGGTGTCTGGTGGCTGATGTGCCTGCTCAGAGGAGGGAACCTCAGTGGGGAGCAGCGTAGGCAGGAAGCCGCACCATAAGGCTCAGAACAGTTTAGGTCAGGGGTGGATGCTGAGGAGTTCCCAAAGCTCAGGGAAAGGGGACAATTCCAGAGCCCACGTAATCAAGTAGGTCTGGCAGTCCCCAGCAGGACCAAGGGGCCACTCTTTCCTGCCCCACCCAATCCTGCTGCCTGTCCCTGGTTCCTTGGTCTGGCAGCAGGCCTCAGGAGCAGGAGGTACTCCTGCAAAGTATCTAAGCATACACATATCTGGGCTTCTGCTGGGTCCTCGTCCCAGGACCTCCATCCCCCCAAAGCCACAGCACTCACCAGCTGGGGGGTCTGAGAAGGTGGAACTCTGCCCTGCAGTGCAGCAAGCCGTGCCTCCATCTCCTGGGTGGAAGGGATGGAACCCTGGGGTGCATCCCTCAGTGCAACTAGCCTGGCTTCTATCTCCGCCTGCGAGGGCACTGACTCTGCAATTGGCATAGAGAAGCGTTGTAAGATCCAGAGGAATCCTAATCCCACGAGCCCTGAATAATGTCTTTTCCACCCTGGCTGCCCCCACTCACTGGGCTTGTTCTCCTGGCGGAGCCGTGCTAGGCGCTCAGCAATGACTTGGTCTTGCTGGGTCAGTCCATGGCTCTGGGGAATGTTGGGCTTCTGCTTGGCTTCCAAGGCTGCCACACGCCTGGCAGGATATGAGACAGAGGCTCTTAAAGAATGCAGAAGGGAGGGGTGAAAGCACTCACTGTTTCCCATTCAAATCATTTCTAGGCAGCTAGGGAGGCCTCCAACGGACAATTTTCTGTGGCGCTTGCTCATGTCATCCTGTAGCCCAACCCAGCTGACCGACGGGAGAGTCCAGATGAGAGGGCGAGGTCTACCAAGAATCTTTTCTGGGGAAAGGACTGGTGAGCTGCTTTCTGAGCCCAAGAGGGCAGTCAGGAGCCTGAGAGGTAGATATTTTCCTTATCCTGTGCTCATTTGATCTGTAGGCTGGGAAGAGACTCCTGCCCTATGGCTCCCTTGTCCTTTCCCCATCCCCATTTGTCTCTGTCCCTTCAGCACTTACTTCTTATAGTTCTGAGGTGGTGACCACTTGGAGGCATTGGCAGGAGAAGATCCTCTATAGAGAAGAAATCTGGTGTCAGAAGTCACCTGCCATCTGCCTATCAGTGTCCCCCACCCCAAACACTTCCTGGGCTGACCTCTAGACATAGAGCACAAGGCTGTGAGGCCTGGCCATCTGCCTGCTGCCATGCTTGGCTGAACCCTCGACCATATTGGCTTCTCACCTGGTCAGAACCTCATGGCACTGCTTGCAGACTTTCTGTTGGGTGTTTCCAGCCCGGGGAACTGCTGCACTGAAGCTAAGGCAGCCGGAACAGAAGGCCCGGCCACAGTTCTTACAGCCGTACTACAAGAAACATGAAGCAAGGGGTCTACCTCTCACCTGCCCCTGCAGGCTCCTCCCTGGGACTCTCCGAGCACACACAGAGAGCAGACACTGGAATTGTGACCAGCTGCTGGAAGGAGGATGAGGAGTGGGGCCCTTAAGGACTGGGGAGAGACAGTGGTGGAGGGTAAAGCGATTCCTCAGTCTCCAGTCTTCTATTCAAATCCCGTAAAACTTCATGCAAAATTCCCATGCTTTCTACTGTCTTCAATTCCCTGACACTGGAGTGTAAAAGACAAACAGGCAAAGACCCATGCTTCAGGTCACTGACTCCTCAAAAAGGAGAAACAGTGCAGAGCCCATGCCTTCTCTGCTCTAGCAGAGATGAAAGGAGGCTTGACTCAGGATGGGATGGTAACAGTAGTCTCCATTTATTAAGCATTCACTGTGTGCCAGGCACTAAACTCAGTACTTAACTTTCATCACCTGATTTAATCCTCACAATTTATACACACTATCTTACTTAATCCTGACGACCACCATTATTATTCCTATTTTAAACGGGGTCAGAGAGGTTACATGACTTGCCCAAACCAAGGTCACCCCATGAATGACAGCAGAGCTCAAATCTGGATCCTGACCACTTTGACTCCAAAACCCAGGTTTCTGAGTGCTACATGGATCTGCTTCCCTACCTGCTATTAATTCATCCTATCTGGTTCCTATCTCCTGGTCACAACTGAGGCTGAGGAAGCCTGCAGTTTACCAGGGAAACTTGGCAGGTCTGGCCTGAGGACAAGTGAGACTTTGCCATGGTGCCCTGGGGCAGGAGAAAGGGCGGTAATCTAACTCAAGAAACCGGGGAAGGGCATGCTGCTTGCTGGTGACGGTTTCAGAGCAGAGAGAGTAAAGGTCATGGTGTGATGGAGAGTAGGCTGTGGAGAAGCAGGGTGGAGGGAAGGAAACAGCCGGATCCTACACTTGGCAGACAGAAAAACCTAGCTTTCCAAAAATGACAGGAGCCCAATTTACAGTTTATGGGGAACTCTCACCTCCAGCACCTCACTGGACCCTCACACCAACCCCGAAAGCGAGGGAGTGTTAGCCCCACTTTATACAAATGGAAACTGAGGCTCAGTGACTTCATCAAAACCACACAGCTGGAAAGGGCCCGTAAAAACAAGCCTGCGGACTACAAGTCCTGTGCATTTCCCTCTACTCCGCGTCCTCCCTAGCCCTCTAGCCCCCGGGGAAGAAGACTCGCCTCCTTCTTGAAGAGAGTGAACTTGACAGCGCAGCCGTAGCACCTACTCTCCATCCTGGTTGCCGGCGCGGCGCGGCAAGGTCGGCGGAGCTGAGCTCTTGCGGCTCATATCCAGGATCCCTTGCGGCTCATATCCAGGATCCCTTGCACCTTCACGCACCCCCGCCGTTACTCTCCACGCCCACTCGCGCGGGCCAGCCAAGGCCTCCAACTGGAGAATCACTACAGTCACCCCAGCCCTAGAGCATCAGCGGCGGACGCGAGGGCTGCTGGGAGTCGTAGTTCATTCACTAGTGCCCGCTTCCCTCAGAGGCAGTCAAGCCTAGTTCAGATCACGACATTTCCCAGGGGGCTAAGCGCCTTCATCAGGCTTGGGGTCGATCCCCGGGAATCCCCACACGCTTAGGCTTTTGGGAGTTGTAGTACTAATCCAGTCGCGGTTAGAACCATGGCGGTGACCAAGGAGCTCTTACAGATGGACCTGTACGCGTTATTAGGTA
This sequence comes from Physeter macrocephalus, assembly GCF_002837175.3. Lineage (NCBI taxonomy): Eukaryota > Metazoa > Chordata > Mammalia > Artiodactyla > Physeteridae > Physeter > Physeter macrocephalus. The sequence continues at coordinate 16,117 of NW_021147091.1, forward strand.
TCGAGGAGAAGGCGACGGACAAAGAGGTGAGAACTGGGGCGAGGAGGGCCGATCCCGAGTGACCTGGCGGTGGCGCCTCGCCCGAGGCTGGCACCATCGGCTTTCCACGTTCGGTCGGGCCCTGAGTGGGGAACGAGGGGCGGCCCGACGGCCTCAGGTGGGCTCCCAGACCTTTCCTGAATGGTCTGAGGGCCTCGCGAGGAAGAGGGGGCACGAGAGGGAGTCTTCTAGCGCGGGGAACTGTATTGTGCTCTCCCCGTGGCCCTTGTCTAGAAGAGGCCGCGGGTGAGCCTGTGAGAAAAACCCTAGCCTACTTCTTGCGCCTGCGCAGTGTCAGCCTCCGATTCCGCTTCTGTCTGAACTGTGGCTGGGGGAGCTTCATTGTCTCTCTCTTGCTGGCTGATTTAACTCTGCTTAGCGCCTAGGGCGTAAGAAAGGCCAGGTCTCAAGGCTCCTCCATTCCTTTTTCATACCCTCCGTGGCAGTGTGACCTATGACTCTGCCATCTCTATTTTCTTTTTACATCCCAGCCCTTTGACTCTTTTCAAGTAGCAGATGCTCAGGTGTTGCCCTCTCACCGTGTGCTAGTGGGCCAAAAGCAGGAGGATCAGAAGGATAAGGCAGATGACCTAGAGTTTCACAGGAAGGCGTTGATAGATGTGTCAGGGAGTGGGACACTGATCAAGCTGTAATTAAGATTTCTGTTACTTTCCCCTGGATTATGGTGGTAGCTGTAGCAGTGTAGGAAGGGGAGGCAGATTAAGTCACCAGATGGAAATTAATGCCTGCAGATGCCCCTGTACCTCCAGGCTGCTCTGCTCACCGGCGTAGCTTGCGAGAAGAGGAAGCTCTGGGGCAGAAAAGCAGGAGACCCATAGGGCCCTTGAGGAGGGATACTGTCAGCCTGTACAGAACTGTTCCCTGCAGCTGCAGCTGAAATCAGAAGTGGGCCATGGGGATGTATACACAGCACCAAAAGCATCTGTTACACCTATCTCATAAGTCTTAAATTTTCACTATTAATAATGCCTAACACCTATATAATACTTACTATGTGCTGGACACTATCCTAAGTGTTCTACATTTGTAAATTGTTTAATTAGTACTTCGTTAATAGTGAGAAATTACTTTGGACACTTCACACCAGATCTAGCCAGTGTGTTGGAACCTCAAAGTTGAGAACTCCTGAAGAAGGCAATTACGAGCCACTGATGTATATATTAATCAGAGAAGTGACATAATCAGATTTTAAAGAAAATATTCAACATCAGTGCGCAGAAAGGACACAAGTAGGGGGTGGGTAGAGGAGCTGCCAATAGGGGGTCAGGTGGGGCTGTTGTCTAGGCAAGAGGCCAAGGTCTAAGCAGCACAGTGAGGTTGGGATTCAGTTTTCACTCAGGTGAGATAAGGAATAGGTGAGAAGACTTTTTTTTTTAAAGAATTTTAAAAATATTTATTTTATTTATTTTTTTGGCTGCGTTGGGTCTGAGTTGTGGCACGTGAGGTCTTTGTTGAGGCGTGTGGGATCTTTAATTGAGGTGCGCGGGCTTTCTCTCTAGTTGTGGTGTGCGGGTTTTCTCTCTAGTTGTGGCGCGCGGGCTTTCTCTCTAGTTGTGGTGTGCGGGTTTTCTCTCTCTAGTTGTGGTGCGCGGGGTCCAGAGCGCTTGGGCTCTGTAGTTGCAACTCGTTGAGGTGCGCGAGCTCAGTAGTCGTGATGCGCGGGCTTTGCTGCCCCGCGGCATATGGGATCTTAGTTCCCTGACCAGGGATCGAACCTGTGTCCCCTGCATTGGAAGGCGGATTTTTTACCACTGGACCACCAGGGAAGTCCCCTGGAGTCATTCTTGATACCTCCCTATCCTCTCACTCTTGCATCTAGTCCATCACCAGGTCCTAATGAATTCACTTCTCAAATAATCTCCAAACCTGTTCATTAATCTCCATCTCCACCACCACCGCTCCAGCCCAAATGCCCATCAACTTCCATCTGAATGATTAGAGTGGCCTACCAACTCATTTCCCTGCTTCCAGTCTATTCTATTCCACTCTGTTGCACTCCTCCAATCTGTTCTACTCACGGAAAATGGAATAATCTTGGTGCTCCTTTAAAACCCTATTGCACTTTTAATAAAACATGCAATAGAATTTCTTACCCCTTCTTACATGCTTTTCCCTCTGCCGAGAACGCTCTTCCTCCCCTTCTCTTAACCTGGGTTACTTTTACTTGGCCTTCAGAACTCAGCTTAAATGGCACTTCCTCAGAGAGGCCTTTCTATTGTTCTTTCATAGCAGCCACTTCTCCTTTCCAGCACTTATATCAGTTTACAAGTATATATTCATTTGTGTGATTATTTATCTCATGCCTTACTCCCCTCTGTACTCTTAGCTCTGAGGAGCAGGTCTGGTCCATTCACTTCTGTAGCAGCCCCTTCCTGGTGACTGGCACAGAGTAGGCTCTCAATAAATATTTGCTGAATGAAGGAAGTAGCAGCTAAGAGCCTACTGGAACAACTTGGCTTGAGAATCAGGAGATCTGGGGCCTCATTCAGAGCCTGACTTTCCTCAAATGTAAAATGAGGGAGTTGGGCAAACTATGACTTCAGGGGTCAAATGGCCCATGACCTGGTTTTTTAATGAGCCATGAGCTGAGAATGGTTTTTCATGTTAAAACGATTTTAAAAAAACAAGCACAACTCAACAACAAAAAACCGAATAACGCAATTAAAAAATAGGCAAAGGACTTGAATAGACATTTCTTCAAAGATATATAAATGACCAATAAATACATGAAAAGACGCTCAATACCACTAGTCATTAGATAAATGCAAATCAAAACCACAGTGAGATACCACTTCATACCCATTAGGATGGCTATTAAAGAAAAACAAAAACAGAAAGTTGCTAGTGTTGGTGAGGATGTGGAGAAATTAGAACCCTTGTACATTGCTTGTAGTGCAGCTGCTGTGGAAAACAGTATGACAATTCCTCAGAACATTAAACATAGAATTACCATATGATCCAGCAATTTCACTTCTGGGTATATACCCAAAAGAAATGAAAGTAGGGACTCAAACAGATATTTTTTAAAATTTATTTTATTTACTTTTGGCTGTGTTGGGTCTTCGTTGCTGCACGCGGGCTTTCTCTAGTTGTGGAGAGTGGGGGCTACTGTTCGCTGTGGTGTGTGGGCTTCTTGCTGCGGTGTGTGGGCTTCTCCCCGCGGTGGCTTCTCTTGTTGTGGAGCACGGGCTCTAGGCACGCAGGCTCAGTAGTTGTGGTTCGCGGGCTCTAGAGCGCAGGCTCAGTAGTTGTGGCGCACGGGCCTAGTTGCTCTGCGGCATGTGGGATCTTCCCTGCATTGGCAAGCAGCTTTTTTTTTTTTTTTTTTTTTTTTGGCGGTACGCGGGCCTCTCACTGCTGTGGCCTCTCCCGCCGCGGAACACAGGCTCCAGACACACAGGCCCAGCGGCCATGGCCCACGGCCCCAGGCGCTTCGCGGCATGTGGGATCCTCCTGGACCGGGGCACGAACCCGCGTCCCCCGCATCGGCAGGCAGACTCCCAACCACTGCGCCACCAGGGAAGCCCGGCAAGCGGATTCTTAACCACTGCACCACCAGGGAAGTCCCTCAAACAGATATTTGTACACCCATGTTCATAGTGGCATAATTCACAATAGCCAAAAGGTGGGAGCAGCCAAAGTGGCCATCAACAAATGAATCGTTAAAACAAAATGTGGTATATACATACAATGGAATATTATTCATCCTGGAAAAGGAAGGCCATTCTGACACATGCTACAATATGGATGAAACTTGAGGGTATGATGTTGAGTGAAATAAGCTAGTCACAAATGGACAAATATTATATGGTTCCTCTTGTACAAGATTCCTAAGAGTAGTCAGATTCACAGAGACAAAGTAGGGTGGTAGTTTCCGGGGCAGAACAGTGAGTGTGGAATGAGGAGTTAGTGTGTAAATGGTACAGAGTTTCAGCTTTACAAGATGAAAAAAGTCCTGGAGACTTACGGCGGTAATGGTTGCACAATATTAATGTACTTAATGTCATAGAACTATACACTTAAAAACGGTTAAAATGGTAACTTTTATGTTAATATATATTTTATTTTATATATGTTTTACGATAAAAACAATCAACCGAAACAATAAAAACAAAGAAGAACATATGGGAATTTAGAGAGCAAGTCCCAAAGGTAGACGTTTTTGTTCCCCATCCAGCCCTAAGGGAGACAGGTGGGGCAAGGTATCATTTTCTTGTAGGAAAGCTTTGAGTTGAGGACCCAGGTTTGGTGTGGAAGTGTTCCGGGGGAGAGGATAACGCCCCAGGAATCCAGTCTCCTCCTAGAATCTCAGGCAGTAAGCCCCAGATTCTTATGTGCTAATGCACATGTGCCTGTGTGCGTGTATGTGCGCACACACACAGGACAGGGCCGGGCCCTAGAGCTTGCCAAGATGAAGAGTAGGTCATGGATTAATGCCACTTGCAAACCTTGAAGAGATTCTGAATTAATCTCAGGGATTATTAAGGTGACTGCAATGGCCTTCTAATCCTTTTCCTAGTTCTGTTCTCGCCCCCTTGAGCCTCTTCACACAGCAGCCAGAGTGAGCCTTTAGATGGTAAACCAGATTGTGTTACCTCTGCTCCCAGCTCCCCAGGGGCTTCTCATCAGTCTTAGAATGAAGCCTGAAGGCCCTCCCTGGCCCTTGGGGCCCTCAGTGCCTCTCTTGCATGTTCCCTACCACTCTTCCCTTGCTCACTGGGCTCCAGCCACATCAGTCCTATAATTTTTTTTTAATTGTGGTGAAATATACATAACATAAAATTTTCCATTTAAACCTTTTTTTTAGTGTACAATTCAGTGGCATTAAGTACATTTACATTGATATGCAACCATCACCACTATCCATCTCCAGAACTTTTCCATCATCCCAAACTGAAGTTCCATACCTTTAAACGTTAACTCCCTATTCTCTTCTCCCCTCAGCCCCTGGTAACTACTATTTTACCTTTCTTCTCTATGAACTTGACTATTTTATGTACCTCATATAAATGAACATGCAAATATATAGTATTTGTTTTTTTGTATCTGGCTTATTTCACTTAATGTAATGTTTTCAGGTTTCATCCATTTTGTTGAATGGATCAGAATTTCCTTCCTTTTTAAGGCTGAATAATATTTCACCATATGTATATACACATTCTGTTTATCTGTTCCTCTTTTGATGGACATTTGGGTTGTTTCAACCTTTTAGTTGTTGTGAATGGTACTATTAGGAACATGAGTGTATGAATATCTGTTCGAGTCCTGCTTTCAGTTCTTTTGGGTATATATCCCACAGTGTAATTGCTGGATCCTATGGTAATTCTATGTTTAATGTTTTGAGGAACTGCCATACTGCCTTCCACAGCAGCTGCACCATTGCACATTTCTACAGGAAATGCTCAGTTGTTCCAATTTCTCCACATTCTTCCCACCACTTGTTATTTTCGGTGTTTTGGATAATAAGCATCCTAATGGATATGAAAGAGGCCTCCAGTGATATTTTTTCAAACTCACCTAACACATTCCTGCTTCAGGGGCTTTACATTTGCTAGTCCTTCTGTTTAGAATGTCTCTTTCCTGGTAGTTGTATATCTCACTCCCACACCTTATTCAGATTTCCATTCAAATATCACCCCCTACCCTTTCAAAGTCTTTCAGAAGTCATACATCTAATTGCTACACATTGTATTACATGCCCATTTGCTTACCATTGGTCTCCCCCATTAGGATGTAAAAAATCCAGTAAGGAAGAGACTTACTCTTTTTTGTTTACTGCTATGTCTCTAGCACCTAGAACAATGCCTGGCCCTTGATAGGTGTTCAGTCAATCCTTGTTGAATGATTGAATATGTATTATTACTTTCTTATGCAGTTATAGTTTGCGGCAAAGTGAAATTACTAGACCAATCAAATATATTTACCAAAAGTAAATGTATTTAAAAGCTTTTTCAAAATTATCTTTCAGAAAAGTGGTGCCATCTTATACTCCCACTGGGTAGGCAGGAGATCGCCCCGTCTCTCAGCTGGCAGCTCCCATCCTGGCTCTCGAAAACAGCACGCTGTGTGCCCAGTACCTTGCAGACACACACACACACACACACACAGAGCAGGTCCCACAGTTCATTAAATCAGACTTTACAGTGTTCTCCCTGCCTCTTTTGTTTTTCTTTCTCTTTCTTCATCTGTGTTTTCGAGGAGGGTAGAAGCATTTCCCACAAACACCATTCGATTCCACAAACTTTTAAGTGCCTACCTACTGTGTGCCTGTCTCAGAGCCTGGAGCTAGGGATACAAATGTGAAGAGAGCAGTTCCTCAAGGGTCACCCCATCGTGTCTGTTTCCAGCCTCTCTGTCTCTTGCTTTTGTGGTCCATCATTTTGAAATGCAGAGGTCAAAGTTGATAATTCTAGAAGGTCATGTTTTCTAATCAGATGGTGATTTCCTAGAGAGTGTAACTCATGCAGAAAATGACAGCTTTTATAACTAATCTTAACAAGTAAGGCCAAGAGTCGTTGTTTGTTACATCTACCGTGTGTTGAGAATGGATGGAAATCATAATACAGAGCCTTGAGCAATGTTGGGAATTCTAAATGTGCCTTTATAATCATCTTTGTACTTATCACCAGTGACAGTTAAGAAAGTGGACTTTAGAGGCAGACTGCCTGGATGTTGGCTCCATGACTTACCTAGTTTGTGACCTTGAGCAAATATTTAACCTCTGTGTGCCTTGGCTTCCATGTCTGCGAAATGGGAATGGTGGCAGTCCCTCTTCGCTGGCGTTGTTATGAGGCTCAGTCCAGGCAAAGCACTTGGCAAGGCATTTGGCACAGACTCACTGCAAGTTCCCTCATGCTGTTATCATTGTTGCTCCACCTTCCTTACACTGTAAGTGCTAATGTCCAATGCACATCTCCCAAACTCATGTCTAAGTTTGCCCTTCACTCTCACAACTTCTCACTCATTCCAGTCCTGATAGACCAGTGCTGATTCACCTCACACTACACCAGTGATTCTCGACCAAGGCAGTGGTCAGGGTAGAAAGGAGGTGGGGCATCAGGTAGAACAAAATTGAGGATCAGCAGAGTTCACTGTTCAGTTCAGATCTACAAATGAATGGAGTATGTCACCATGGACAAGGGACTGTGTAGGCATGGTGGGACTTCAGAGCTGAAGAAGACATCACTTCTGCTTTCTGACAGCTCACACAATATAGTAAACAATGAATTTTGAGGTAGAGTGAAAGAGGTGGAATAAAAGTATATAAGGAAAATGCTGTCAGAATAAAGAGGAAGACAAGATTCATATGATTGGCAGGATCATGGAAGACTTCCCCTGAGGAGGTGTTTTTGTGCAAGACCTTGAGAGGAGAAAAGAATATATCACAGCAGGGTTAAAAGGGATCATCGGGGCTTCCCTGGTGGCGCAGTGGTTGAGAATCTGCCTGCCAGTGCAGGGAACACGGGTTCGAGCCCTGGTCTGGGAATATCCCACATGCCACGGAGCAACTGGGCCCATGAGCCACACCTACTGAGCCTGTGCGTCTGGAGCCTGTGCTCCGCTACAAGAGGCCGTGACAGTGAGAAGCCTGCGCACTGCGATGAAGAGTGGCCCCCGCTCGCCACAACTAAAGAAAGCCCTCGCACAGAAACGAAGACCCAACACAGCCATAAATAAATAAATAAATAAATAAATAAATAAATAAATGAATCAATGAATGGGATCATCATGGTCATTTACTCTCTTCATTTTATAGACAGGAGGATGGAGGTCCAAAGAGGCTATGGAACTTGCTGACATCACCCAGTGAGTGAGTGTTGGGTCAGACTGGAGCCCCAGTTTAATATTCCTTCCACTGCTCTGCAGTTGACACGTGTATTTCTCTCCTGTCTATAGCAGCCTTGCCTTTCATTTGATGCCCTTTGAAGGGTACGTAAGTCACTGTATCTTGGCAGGTATTACTTGGTGAAGCTTGAAAATGCATTTTGATCAACTGTTTGAAGACTAGAGTTTTAAATGTATTTACCAGAAAACTACCATGGAAACTTAATATTGACCTTTTCAGTTTATATTTTATTATTGCTTTAAGGAAAAGGCTGTTTTACCTTTTTGCTAGCTAATACCTTTATTTATTTATTTTTTAAAGGGAACTTTATTTATTTATTTTTTAAAAAAATTTTATTTATTTATTTATTTTTGGCTGTGTTGGGTCTTCGTTTCTGTGTGAGGGCTTTCTCTAGTTGTGGCAAGCGGGGGCCACTCTTCATTGCGGTGCGCGGGCCTCTCACTATCGCGGCCTCTCTTGTTGCGGAGCACAGGCTCCAGACGCGCAGGCTCAGTAGTTCTGGCTCACGGGCCTAGTTGCTCTGCGGCATGTGGGATATTCCCAGACCAGGGCTCTAACCCGTGTCCCCTGCATTAGCAGGCAGATTCTCAACCACTGCGCCACCAGGGAAGCCCAAGGGAACTTTATTTTTATTTATTTATTTAATTTATTTTTGGCTGCGTTGGGTCTCCGTTGCTGTGCGGGCTTTCTCTAGTTGCGGTGAGCGGGGGCTACTCTACGTTGTGGTTTGCAGGCTTCTCACTGAGGTGGCTTCTCTTGTTGCGGAGCACGGGCTCTAGGCACGCGGGCTCAGTAGTTGTGGCTCGCAGGCTCTAGAGCGCAGGCTCAGTAATTGTGGTGCACAGGCTTAGTTGCTGCGCGGCATGTGGGATCTTCCCAGACCAGGGCTCAAACCCGTGTCCCCTGCATTGGCAGGAGGATTCTTAACCACTGTGCCACCAGGGAAGCCCT
>NW_021147092.1:0-1009 GCF_002837175.3 Physeter macrocephalus
GACCTTGCTTCTCTCCACACGTTTGTCCTGCTCAGTGCCTTTGGGGGACCCCACTCACAGGCACAGGCTCTCTCACTGCCCTTGGGCCAACAGCAGTTCTAGGCTGACAACCACTCACCATCCATTTTCCGAGAAAGAGTTTCTCCTTTCCTTGGGTTCCAAGAAAGTCATGGTTTTAAATGCCTTTGGTCTGGCTTGGGTTTCACTCTCACCCTTGACCCATCACCAGAACTGACAACCACTCACCATCCATTTTCCGAGAAAGAGTTTCTCCTTTCCTTGGGTTCCAAGAAAGTCATGGTTTTAAATGCCTTTGGTCTGCCTTGGGTTTCACTCTCACCCTTCACCCATCACCAGAAGATGGAAAATGAGACTGGCTAGATGTGGGTTGTAAACCCATCTTCGAGCTGGGTGCAACATGGGGTCATCCATCTGCAACTGTTTGGACTGGAAGCAGGTGAGATGTAATTCCCAAAGGAAAACTGAGGCACAACTTGGGCCTGAGAACAGATGCTGGCTGGGAGAAAGCAACAGATTGTATGTCAACGACAGCTCACTGCACAGCACAGAATCGGACACAAAAGGAAGAATGGGGTTCACTTAGGGTCAGGGCTGCAGCTCCTCATCCAGTGCTCTTACTGTCCTCCCAAGACTGCAAGAAGTTCTTTCGCTTGCTGAAAAGGCAGGATCATTGGTGTTGGTAAACTCAAGTCTCTTTCCTTGGGCATCAGATCCTCACATCTCAGAGGCTGGCCCAGATCAGCCCATGTGCCCTCAGAAGACACGCAGACCTCATTCCTGTCCCTGAGAGGTGGGAGCCCTTGAGCTATGCCATCTCCCTGGCCATATTAATTGTCCATCCCTGAAAAACAATACTGCTCCTTTTCCAGTTTCTTCTCTCTCCTTTACTAAGGGGAAGAAACCAAATGCTAGGGTGGTAAGGAAACTCTTGTGCAATGAAGCAACGGGAGGCTCAAGAATTCTTCCATGCCATGGAACCCATAATTGG
>NW_021147092.1:1441-1831 GCF_002837175.3 Physeter macrocephalus
GATCGTCTATTGATGCCCACTCAGATGAGACAAAGGATGCCTCCAGTGCCAGGAGGGCCCCACCAGCCCTCAAGAAGACAGCATCTGGGGGCTGGCAGGTCACTGCACCCAGTCTTGTATAAATCCACACATGTCCATTGAGTGCCCTCCTGTCTGGGCTGCGCTGGAGCCTGGGGCTGCCCAGGCAGAGTAGGGCCAGCATCCCCCTGCCCAGGTAGGAGGGCACAAGGAAACCATGCATGACTCTGACACCCTCCCCAAACCTTGACAGAGTTTGAGGTGGATAAGAAACAGTCCGAGACAAGAACAGACATTTCATTCTTCTCTCAGAGCCCAGGACTGGGGGGACGGAGGCCAGAAAAACAGTTATTGACCTCAGCTCCCTGACTC
>NW_021147092.1:2834-4638 GCF_002837175.3 Physeter macrocephalus
AGTTACTTGTGGAGATGTACAATGGTGCAGTCTATGTGTACAAAACTTTAGCGTTTACTCAAAAATATAAAATATAATTACCATGTGGTTCAACAACTCCACTCCTAGATATATACCCAAAAAATGGAAAACAGGCGTTCAGACAAAAACTTGTACACCAATTATTCATAGCAGCACTGTCCACAATAGCCCAAGGTAGAAAAGATTGAAATGTCCATCAGCAGGTAAACGGATAAGCAAAATAAGGTAGATCCATAAGCTGCATTGTTCTGTCCTATAAAGGAATAAAGTAAAATTATACAGCCGCTGTGGAAAACTGTATGGTGGCTCCTCAGAAACATGGAAAACGTATGATCCCTTGATTCCGCTCCAGGGTGGACACCCAAAATATTAGAAAGCGAGGACTGGAACAGACATTTGTACCCCGTATTCATAGCAACATTATTCACAATAGCCAAAAGGTGGAAGCAGCACAACACATCCTTCAACAGATGAATGGATAAGTACAGTGTAGTGTATACACAGTGAAATATGATTCAACCTTGAAAACTAAGGTAATTCTCACACATGCTACCATGTGGATGAACCGTGAAGTCATTATGCGAAGTGAAACCAGCCAGACGCAGAAAGGACACACGTTCTATGATTCCACTAGTAGGAGGTATCCAGAGAAGTCAAATTCAAAGACAAAGTAGAATAAGGTTGCCAGGGGTTTAGGTGAGTTAAGGTTTAATGGCTACGGTTTCACATGGGGAAAATAAAGTTCTGGAGATGGATGATGAGGATATTTTTACAACAATGTGAATGTAGTTAATGCCATAGAACTGTATAATTAAAAATGGTTTAAATGGGGCTTCCCTCATGGCACAGTGGTTAAGAATCCGCCTGCCAATGCAGGGGACATGGGTTCAAACACTGGTCCTGCAAGATCCCGCACGCCGCAGAGCAACTAAGCCCACGAGCCACAGCTACTGAACTCTCATGCCTCAACTACTGAAGCCCGTGCGCCTAGAGCCCGTGCTCCACAACAAGAGAAGCCACCGCAATGAGAAGCCTGCACACGGCAATGAAGAGTAGCCCCCGCTAGCCACAACTACAGAAAGCCTGCACACAGCAACAAAGACCCGACACGGCCAAAAAATAAAAAAATAAAATAAAATAAATTTTTTTAAAAAGGTTTAAAAAATGTGTTAAATGGTAAATGTTATGTGTTTTTAATCACAATGGAAAAAGTGAATGAAATAATGGTCAATGTTACAATGTGGATAAACATTGAAAACATCCTAAGTGAAAGAAGCCATACAGAAAAATCACCCAGATCAGGCTCATCTTGTACACTTTAAATCCAGCAAGGTTTTTAAAGCGAGGAAAAGCCCCAGTGATGGTTCCAAGAAAGGAAAAGTGGATTCGAATGGAAAAATACATTTCCACAAAGCTGGGGCAGCTGGTGAAAGTTGAAGCAGGTCTGTGGATAGGATTATAATGTGGAAACCATCATTATTCCTCATTTGGGGGTTATGCGCTGGTTCCCTGGGAGAGCGGCCCTCCCACTCTCACAGGGTAAAACAAACTGGAGTATTCTGTGAATGTGGAAAGCTTTATACTGCTATTTAAAGTTTTTTATACACTTGAAAATTACTAGAAAATAAAGCACTTATCAAAACAACCATATCATACCACGCCAGAAATACAGACATCAAACTCTGTTATAGAGGCCAAGCCCTACCCAGATCCAGTTCACCCCCAGTGGTGACGCTAATCACCCTTGTAGGGGTCCACGTACTACAAGAGGCACCATGGGAAG
>NW_021147092.1:6005-6512 GCF_002837175.3 Physeter macrocephalus
GCGGGTCCTGAGGAGACCCGGGTTCCGTTAGTGTGGACTTGACCCCGGGTTGTCCCGAAGCCCGGCCATCAGCGTGGACCCAGCCCCGCGTGTTCTAGAAGCCAAAGCCCCAGCAGGTCCCGAGGAGACAGGGCTCCTCCCAGCATGAACATGAACAGCATGATCTGAACAGACATCCCGCCAAAAAAGATACAGAGAGTAAAAGTCATACAGAAACAAGCTCAACATCATATACCATTAGGGAATTCCAAATTAAAATCATGAGATACCATAGCACACCTATTAGGATTGCTAAGCTCCAAAAATATGACAATACCAATTGCTAGCGGGTGAGGAACAAAAGGAACTCACCCTTATAGCTGGGAGGATGCATGTGCAGCCACTTTGTAAGACAAATTTGCAGTTTTTTCCAAAGCTAAACAAGTCTCACGTTGGGATCCAACAATCATACTTCCAGTATTTAGGCAACTGCTTTGAAAATCTATGTCCAAATGCAAACAAGGATGC
>NW_021147092.1:6544-6889 GCF_002837175.3 Physeter macrocephalus
TACTGAGTCTGCGCTCTAGAGCCCACGAGCCACAACTACTGAGCCCCTGTGCCACAACTACTGAAGCCTGCACGCCTAGGGCCTGTGCTCCACCAGAAGAAAAGCCACCACAATGAGAAGCCCGCGCACCGCAATGAAGAGTAGCCCCTGCTAGCCGCAACCAGAGAAAAGCCTGCACGCAGCAACGAAGACCCAATGCAACCAAAAATAAAATAATTTATTTTTTAAAAAAATCTCAGAAAACTGAGATTGCCATTTTATGAAGGACATTTACAATAGAGGAACCTCCATTTATAAGGGTATGTCCCTCTTTGCACCAAAAACAGAAGGATAATTAAATCTTAA